>NC_088980.1:110008655-110122806 GCF_963932015.1 Anas acuta
TTGCCAACCTTGAAACCTTCTCATTTTAAAAACTGAATTTTATAAATAGGCATATCTATGAGTAAATGGTTTATAACACAAAGTGTTGTTATTGAGCAGCTATCCTTCTATAAGAAAATATGAAATAATCTCAGGTATGCAACGTCAATACAAGCAATCATTGGAAAACACATATCTAAATTTGAGACATCCACGTGGGACGGGGAAAAAAAAAGATGCACACAACAAAGTGAGAGAGATCTAGGTTACACAAATGGCTCTGAGTTAATGTAGAAACTGTCCAGTCTCATACGCCTGGAAAACATTTCATCATCGGCGTTACTGCAAATAAACAGTGATACCATCTAAACCAGAAAATGAAGTATATCCAACTGTCTAATAACAATGGTTACCTAACAGTCTTTTCAAGATCATTCGATTACATTTGGATACATTATGATAAAACATGCTGGTATTTTAAATACTACTATCCATAAGACTTGTTAAATAACAGTAAACTTTACATTAGACTCAGCGATTTGAAGTCTCTTCTAAAACTCGTGACCAGTCACAAGGCTCTATGCCTCTTGACATGATCTTAAAGGGAAACTTTTTTTTTTTTCCTCCCTGATACTTACATATTCAGAATGAGCATGTATCTACCTACCACAGCTTAACAAAATGCTATCAAGTCTAACTTGACTTTTTACATGTACAATGCAAACTAATTCCTGGAGGGGTTTTACATGTGTAAAATACAAACAATACAAGTCCACTGTTAATAGCAAACACCAATATATCCACTACACCATCTTTTTGTCTACTATTTTACCATGACAAAACCAAATACATATACATATGCACACACGTGCATTTTTGTTTACTATGCATAATCCAGTATGGGCTTTGCATCCAAGAAATCTCAGAATGATTTGCAAAGTTCAAATAAGATCACTCATTGAGGACTGGTGTGAAATTGCTGGATCAAAACCAGCCATTTTCCAAACAGAGAAATACAAGGAACAAAACTAGGAGCAAAAGATTTATTACCAGTGAAGCGAGTTCTTTACTATCTGTGATCCAGAGTTTCAGTATACAGCACCAACTGTGTACCATAAGCACTCGAGTTTGGGAAGTGTTTCTGGCTTTTACAGCATCATGAGAAGGAGCTCACAGAGTCACCTTTCATGTTGTGCTGCTGCATCAACGCTCTGCTCCGAGCACTAACCTCCATGCCCTCAGTATTTCTCAACCTGCAATTCAAACAAGTACTAAGATTAAAGGGAAGACAGAAAGAATGTACCCATACCTGTGGATTTTATTTTCAAGTAACTACAGCTACTGCTATGAATTTCTTTTTCTGTGTTTGGGTGACTGCCTGCATGTGTGTTCTCCACAGTGAGGGTGGCAAAATACTGCAAGAGATTGCCTAGAGAGCCTGTGGGATCTCCATCCCTGGATGCCATCAAAACCTGACTGGGCAAGGTCCTCATCAACCCCATTAACTTTGAGGTTAGCATTGTCTTGAGCATCTTTGGTCACTAGGGATGGACCAGATGACCTCCAAAGCTCCCTTCTAACCTCTATTATGATTCATTGATATTATAATTAGGGCCAATTTCAAGCCTGGTGCCACAGATTTACATTTATCAAAGAGCAGATCACAGAGGCCTTCATACAGGTAAGTATCCAAAGCCCAGAGCAGTCCTTAACAGAAAACACTGTGGACAGACTTTTCAGCAAGGCCTTAGCTCATACAGATCAGTCATGGCACAACACATTAGCCATGACAAAAGGATTTGAATAGGGATGGCCAACCCCCACAGTTACTCCACACTGGAGACAAATATCTGAAGGGTTGTACTTGTGGATATTAAAAGACAGTTCTTCACATTCAGAGCAAATAATACGGCTCAAACTTTGTGCATCCAGAAGGAAAACACACGTGAATTGCTTATAGAGGAGCAGTTCGATGTCTCTTCATTAATAATGATGTGGTTAACAGGAAGACAAACTTCACAGAAAAACACACAAGTAAATATGTAGTCATAGGTACAAATTCAATAGGATATTGTGTTGTTCAGTGTCTCATGACACAGGAATCAGGTTGTTTAACATCTTATGATCTAATAGTGTTCTCTGCAGGCTGGAAGAAGATGAGGCTTGCTTTTCTTGACCCAGGAAAAAGACATCCTCAAGTCAGTTGCTATAATGGACAAAGCTAAGGAAATCTGAGACTTTTAGATCTCTAAAATGGACTGCAGGAGGCTTATTACCCCTTCTCAATGGCAACAGGACCAAGTGTCATGCAGCATGAGTCTGTAGGTCATGGTCAGATTCCCAAGAACACACAACAGATGGAGAGGAGATGGTAAGAGGGACAAAGCATCCCTAAGAGTCAGCTGTACATTGAGGATCCTGAATCTCTAGCTGTCAGTGTTATCAGAGAGTGGAATGGTTGCAGCTGCAGCCAGACTTCAGCAGAACTAGTGGCCAAGGACAATCCTTTGCTGCACCCATTCAGAGCAGCTTCTTTTGATCAGGCCATTTTTTTTAATGTCTTTTTTCCCCCTCAGGGTACTGTTGTGAGATCTGCAGGTGAAATCCTGCACTGGGATGCTGAGGACATCTGAGATTTGCAGTGCCCAAGGCCACAATTTAAGGAGGCCAAGCCAGGGACAACGCCGGCATTAGACTGCGACACCAATGGGGTCAACACGACCCAAACAGAAACCCATCACTCTTCAAAGGAGGGATTCTGCAGGCGTGGGCTCTGTTCCCTCTGGCTGTGGGACACGAGACCGCTGACAGCTCTGTGCTTAGTGCCCGGACCTCTCCAGAGCAGCAGCAATACTCGATGTGGGCTGGATACCAAGAAGTATGACTTGATGAGACTGTGCTCAGGAGGTAGACTGCTGCCTGCTAGACTGTCAAAGGAAAAGCAGACTGGGATCCTCATTCACCGAGGAACTGAAGGGCTGACAGGCAAATTAATTAGAAAATAATTATTTGAGGATAGAGAGATGTAAAAAAACAGAATAAATGAGTCAAGATCACTCTATTATGAATCCAATGAGTCATAAAAAAGTAAATTCAGAAAAGGACACATCCATAAAACACAGTTCCTGTTGTGCTGGATGAGTCAGAGGGATGACACGCTCTTAACCACAACTTCTGCGTGTCACAGGGGAGCCACAACAGAGGAGCTTCGATGAGCACCACGAGAATCCCTGCTCTCGGGTGTTGGTGCTGCCCAGTAACCCAGACTCTGAACAAACACGGGAGCTATCTCGGAGAGACGAACTGTCATATCCTGAGCAAACTTACTATCAGCGTAAACATAAGCACATGTGTAGTTGCTTTAGATAGGGGATTGGGACTGTAAGAACTCAGATTTTAACAAAACAATACTGTTTTATAATTTCTGCTCAACTGTTCTGAAGAACGCAATTTCCAAGCCTAACATTTCTCAGTTTCACTGCATCAAAGCTGCAAAGGTTGCAACTATCGTAACACCTGAAGCAGCTCTTGTTCTTTGTTCCTACAGCCATTAAACAGGGATAAAGCACAGCAAACAGCACTTTTGTTTTGTGTTCAGGAAGCTTTTAAAAACTTGCCATCACACTCACTTTTGAAAAACTGGAATAGGCCACTTAAAAAAAAAAAAAAGCCCAAACAAACCAAACAGAAAGCAGTGTCATATAAATTCTATCACCTTCGGTGAACGGTGTATTTTTAGTTACACACAACAAAAACACAAATACAATTGCCTGTTAATAACACTCAAGTTTCCATGCCAAGATAGGAACTGAAAGACAGCATCTGCAGTATCTGCTGCAGTGCCCGCTGCCTGGCAAAAGCTATCTTGATATTCATACAGATACAAGATAGAAGGACCAAGATCTTCATACATATATGAGCAATCTGAAAAAAAAAAAAAAAAAAAAAAAAAAAGAAAGAAAGAAAAACTGACAGGAAGGTGCCTGGTATCTCATTAATTTGACAGTTTGTATCTCAATATGACATTTGAAGCGCTGGAAGAATATAGAAGTGCTGTTGAAATGTAAATCCGCAGTGAGGTTCAGGCTGTTTTTAATGATTATATCTTTGTTCGTGATACATCTGCTGAAAAATGATACCAGCCCTCTGAGGCAGATTCTGTAAAATGAAATACTATTTTTAGGACCATGAACTTGCTCAATTTTGTCAGACTTTTTTTTTTTCCCCTTCGAGTTCTCTGCCCTACTACTTACTAGTGGAGTATTACCACACTGTGAAGCTAAACATTATTTCATTTGCATTTTAATGACAACACTCTTCATGTATTTCACTGCCTTTCCAAATGCTGCAGTAAATAAAAGGTACCTTTGTTTCCCCATTCTGTATTAGTTTTTGATGTGTCTTTGCCTTCTTACTGAACTTCTTCCTTTACTTGTACCTAAATAAGACTCCTGCTCCATATCCCCCAAAGTTTGTTTTTTTCTTTCATAAAGCTGTTCATTTTGATTTCCCCCTAACATTCTACTTCAGTTTTGAAACACTTCCTGAAATATTTACAGGAAAGATAGGGGTGAGTTTGTCTTCTGTGTAGGAACAACACTCAGTCCATCTACTGCCAGAGAGCAAGTAAACAATAGAAAAGCAAAGTCTGCTTTTGTACTAGCACAGTAACACACACATATATAACCCTGAAAGATAAGAGATTTATTTGAAAGAGAATGGATTACTGCTTTTATAGGTTTTCAAAGTATTTATGAAATTTACACAGGAGAAAAAAAAAAGGGAGGGGGGAGAGGGGATAGTCTAGCCTGAAAGTAAATTCACAGTATTTTGATGAAACGTCTCTCAAGGGTATTAGAATTGTTTTGGCAGCAAAGAAAAATAGGCTTATTATTTCAGGTAGTATGTAAAATCTACAGAAAGGTTTTTGGTTCTGTGATCAGGGCTTAAAAAATCTGGATTCTGCGCTGGCTCTGCCACACAGACTGAATGTCACAATTTCCCTGATGTCTTGAGCTTGATTTTTCCTTCTCTAAAATGAGAACAGCTTTTATTTTCTCCCAAAAGTCATTCATCTTGGCTACCACATAATTAAGTCACCGGGACTACTCGGAGAACCTCAGGTTCAGCACACTCTTCATCTATCTACTGCTGCTCTGGGTTTTAAGCTATTAAGTATGCCATTGCATTTGCATATATAAGTAGCATAACAGACAGACATCAACTGCAGGATCTGAGATTTGCAAACAGACAACATTCCAGAAAGCTGGGAGGCCAGGAATTGAGAAGATCTTAACTTTTAAATAAGCATTTTCATTATGTAAGAGAATGAAGTACTTTAAATTGAAAAATAATTTTGCTCTAATATGTCCAAATAAGTGGTAAAACTCATCCATCACAATAGCATGTTTTTCTACTTTTCTCTCATTTAACTGTCTTTACCTAAATTTTTCAGATTAACTTTTTATTTAACATCTAGGACCAACTCTGCAATGGTAAAAACAAGTTGTATTTCCATACATTTTCCTAGTGCCAGTGCTTTAAATGTTATAGGTACACCTATGCAACTGACTCTCCTTGTACGTGCAGTGCTACTTGTCAAAGGTCCTTTACAATTCGTGATGAAAGCGCCAGACTGATAAAATGAGGTTAGGTTCAGCATTACCTCTGAGTACTAGATCTGCATAAAAAGATTAATGAAAGCTGACAAAAGTAAAGGCCAGATTTTGAAGAAAAATGTATCAAAATAAGAAGTCTGTTTACTAAACAAAACCACAGCAGAAGTCCTCAAAGTAGGTTACACTGAACAGAAAACAAGAACAATTTAAACAAAACAATGCAGGATGTTCAATATTATAAACCCATCCTGGCCAACAACGTTCATTAAGAACATTACTCCTGTTAGCATATGAACAGATTTAAAAAAAAAGAAAAAGAAGAAAAGGGAAAAGAATTATTTTCTGCATGCTTTACTAGTTGTAGGTTTAAAGCAAGCTCCAGCAGTAAGCCATACAAAGAGTTATAAACAGGAGCAACTCTTCTGGAAAATTACAAGGTAAGACAGTGGCCGATGGCCAGAGACCACAAATTACTTCACTGTTTTCATAGTTTCAGCTGGATTTGTTTTCTCCATGCCCAACTAGATGAAACATTCCTTGAAGATCTAGGAATTGCACAAAGCTTTCAGTCCAAGGACAAAAGTGAAAGGCTCAATGGGATATTGAAGCACAAGCAGCACACTCCAGAAAAAAAAAATAAATGTAATCTGATATGGTGCAAAGCATATTCAAAAGCAAGCATTGATTCACAATCACCAAATGGTGATTTGGGGTTAGTGATAACATAGTTTAGAAGATTACGTGGACATCCATGTTCTCTCTAACATTCGTACCGCCTTGGCTCCAAAGCAAGTGGAGCCCACAGCACGAGGAATGGCACATCCTCCTCAAGGAACAGACCAGATGGAGCTTCTGAAGGCAACTTGTTTACTGTGCAGTGCAAGTCTGCTCCAGACTTGCAACAGCATGAAGGAGATAACCTGAATCTGCAGGCCAGAGGTGAACAGGAAGGCAGCATGCACCGACCCAAAGCCACCATGCAGCCAGAGAAGAGTCTTCTAAACAAACTCTGAAGACATATTTTTCATCATTACCTAGAAAGGAGTAGGTGGTGGGCAGCCTGCATTAGCCAATACCAAAAAAGAAAGAAAGAAAAAAGAAAAAAAAAACAACAAAAAACAAAGCCTGAATTAACATGTTGGCAACAGAGAAGAGAGGGGTGCTTTTAGCAGACGGCAATTAAGGACTTGGCAAGCATCTGGAGGAAAGGAAAGAGTGTGAGTCAAAGATAACGCTAATATCTCAAGTTGAGATAGCAGAGAAAGATAGAGACACAATGAGAAATGCACGGCGGCGAAGTAATGTATTCAGGCAGCAGTACAACATCCACAAGGCCCTACAGAGCAAACAAGCAGAGGTGCAGGGGGCTATAAAAAAAAACAAAAAAACAACAAAAAAAAACACACTTGGAGCAGAGATGGCAACATCGACAATCATCAAATATTAGGCAGAGACAGTAACAGACACCCACAAAAGCAGGTGACTAACTTTTTGGTCAGAGAGAAACGGATATAAAGGAAGTTAATGCATGAACTATAAGAGATTTTGAGAGAAAACAGGAGAGGGAGGCTTGGAAGTGAAGGTATGCTAAAAGTGGGAAACAGAGACCTGGACAGGGGTGTTTCAGGCTGAGTTTTTCTCCCTCACATGTTCCTCCCTATTAGTTTAACAGTGTCCCTACCTCCTTAACTGAAGCAACAGCTAATCTATGAAGCGTGAACAGCTTGCCTTATCCTAGTTAATTATTTAACCTTAACTTTTTGCTGAAGGTGAAGGTGTTACAGGTACTTCATAATTTATTATGTAGCTATATTAACCTCTGGTTAATAGAAGAAAGGGACATGATGACACATTTAGAATGCAGTCACCCCTTTGTTTTATCTGCGTGTTTAATTTACCATTTGTATTTCATTTTAGTAAATCTAAGTATTTTAATCCACCTGCTGCAGCATACAGCAACACTGAAGGATAATCCAAGAAACATTCTTAGGGTCTTCCACTCATGCCATTACGGAGAGATCTTGGAGCTTGCTTTCTTTATAATGATTAATATTACAAACAGGTAAATGCCAGACAAAATTAAGCAATATAAGATGAAAACATCCACACTAGTAGGTCATGGGGCGCACTGAAACTTACCAGTTGCTAAAGAGCTCACTCCAGAACAAAAGCTCAAATGGGTTGCACTGTGTCAAGTCCAACAAAAGAAAGTACAAACTAACAAAAACTCCTTTTTCCCTCAGCAAGCCCCAAGACAGATTCTGTACCCTCTTTGGCAAAGAAAGTTCACAGTGCTGCAAGCTCTCATGACTCAACAGCAAACCTTGCTTTGTTGAAGGTCTCAACTTCTCAGGTCAAGTGCTTTAAATCAGAATTTACGTATTAGTGTTCATTAGAAGAAAAGCATTTAGTCATAGAATTGGGAAAAAAAAAAAAAGCATTTAAGTATGTATTAACCAATTTCTGATGATCTCATTGTACATGTCTTGTGGTTTTTAATGCTCAGGGATGGTGTTACTGGGAACATCTGATCCGCTCTGTTACTAACCTACTGAAAATGCACATCTGACTAAAATTACAGTTAAGCTTCATTCACAGTATTTCCCTCAAATGACCTTTGGAAATCCCAAGAGGGGAGACCACATTTCTCTTCCCTTCTCTTGCAATAACTGAAGCTTCTGCATGATCAAAACCAGATGACAACAGCTCTTCTTCCTCCCAGCGGATAGCCAGGGCAGCATATGAAGGCAAGAGAAACCGAAGGCTAAACAGAGCCACGCTGTCTACTAGTACATAAAAATTCCATGCGTTTGTTTTCATTACATTAGCTAAAGCTGCATTTAAAGAAGAAAGCCTTTCATAATGTTATTTTCCCAACTATAAATTGTTGGGAGTTCTACACATTAAAAGAAGTGGGAGTGACTAATGAGAATTTCTACATTAAAACATCATTTACTTCACAGGATAATAGATACAGATAAACTAAATCTGATATAGATACAGTTTAGATAAACTGGATCAATATTTCCAAGCGGATTCAAAGCAGGAATGTTAAAATGACTCAACGGTAGTGCAAGCTAGTACTGAAAAGCGTAGGTGTTGTTCAAGTAGGTGGGAACACTCTGGATCTACTTCATTCATAAATAAGTATTTCTCTCACTTCAAATCTCTCCAGTATTCAAAAAATGAACTTACTGATATTATTAGTTTTATCTTGCTATCCTTGTGTCATTTTCTTAATGGTTAAATTTACAATTTAAATGCAGAGGATGTTTTAGGTTGGGAAGCTGGTACCCGGTAACTGAACTGAAGTGAAATTAAATCTTCAGCTCTCTTGAATTCCTGATTGCTTTGACCACTGACCAAATTCAAAACTGATAAAAAAGTAACTATGTTATCTTAACTATGTTAAAATAAGCCTAATCCATTAACCACGTCATATTTCTTGGCATGCCAACTATGATGCACTGCTACTTGGACATTCAAGGGCTTCTATATCAGAGTCAGAGAAAGACACTAAACCCTGCCTCTGAGAAATAAGAATTAGAGATCAATTAGAGATATAAATAAATAATAATAAAAAAGGTCTATGAGCAATTTTTTTCACTTAAAGTGATTTAATAATTTAGTAGAACTATGAAATATTACAAAAATTTGATGTTTATTTTTCACAGAACGCCACTAATACCCAACTTTAGTCAGAGAAGGTTACTTGTGCCCTGCAGTGATACAGCTAACCTAGCTAAAGTAAGCGTATCTGGAAAGAAAAATGCAATATTATATTTAGATACTTAAACAGGTCACCAAAGTACACTTCAGTCTTCCAAAAAAATGATGTGGAGAAGCCTGACTTCCCTTGGCTTCTCAATCAAACTTCCCACTGAACCTATTCAGCACTCTGACTTCATCACGGGAAGCACAAGTGCTCCGTGGATGGAAGCGGTACAGGTTCCACTCATGGACACCTAGGGAAAGAATGGCTTAAATAAAAGGAAATCTTCAGAGAGAAACACTTTTTGGGAGAACAGTTCTTCACTTTGAGAGTGGTCAAAGAGTGGAACAGGCTTCCTAGAGAGGTGGTTGGAGCCCCATGCCTGTCAGTGTTCAAGAGACACTTTAATTTTTGGCTAGCCCTAAAGAGGTCAGTCAGTTGGACTCCATGATCTCTGAAGGTCCCTTCCAACTCAACTGTTCTCTTCTACTCGTATTGCACTGTACGTCTACTTCCTATCATGTATACTGTCAAAGCAGAAGGGAAACACAAAGTTACAAGACTTCGGAAAAGGAAGCACAATAACAAGATTTTTGGTATCATTCCTCTGTTTTGTCTTTTTCTGAGGATTAAAAGCAACAGAAGGAGAAATAGAGATTAAGATGTGAATGAAACCCTGTATTCCTACCTACTACAATAAATACCTCAAACCTACCACAGAGGCAATAAAAAACCAGCAGCACTTACTGAAAGCAAGCTCCGATTCAATGTTAGATCGTTAGTATTTCTCTCAGCTAACAATAAAAAAAAAATATCAAAAGAGTCACTTTTTTCTTCCACATCATTGCATTTCTTAATTAAGTTTTAACAACTTGAAGACTAACAAATTTATAAGGTTTGTGATGAAAGAAGTATTTCACAACTGGGTAAGAAGCCAGTAAGATCCTCTGGATTTTTAACAATTACTTAGCTTCTAGACAGTAGAGACAAGTATCAAGCACAAGTTTATGCACCTTAGACATTAAAAAACAAATACGCTAACTCCCACTGGACTACCGATGGAAACAAAAGCTTCTTTCAGGCGTTAAATTAATAGGAAATAACTGAGTTAGAAAAGAGTGATAACAGCACAATATGCCAAATCAGCTTCTTTGTGTGCTTTTTTCATCTACATCTTACGTACTTTTTATTCCATCAGCTTTAAATGTTCCGCATACTTTCATATTGTGGCTGTTGGAGTACTGAATGTATAATTGAGATGCTTAAGAATGGTTGGTTGTTTTTGCTGTCATCCCTTCTTCCCCAGATCAAAAAGCCCACACCATACCACCAGGTCAAGCTTACCACTGAAAGCGAACTCACTGAACTGCAGAGGTGCATTTCACATTAATTTCAGAATTGCCTTAGGCAAAATCCACAAAGGAGAAAAAAAAAAAGAAAAAAGAAGAGCTCCCTCCATGAAATCATACTAAGAAATATTATTTGGCTTCTATTCATCCCCAGAAAGTGTACCCCCTGTTTGGATTATGCTTTTATTATTAAGTATTTTACAGGGATCTTGCCCCAGTTCTTTGAAATCTGTCTGTTAAGACCAATCAGTTTGAATTTCCTATAAACCTACTTGATTTCATACTGTAAGCAAGAACTGTCATTCTGCAGAATATCTGTTATATCAATTGCCCTAAAAATTGCTGCAGTGCCATATCTGTAGCCAGTAAAAGTCACAGCAAAACATTTTTTTTTAAAAAGATTTGCTTCACAAATCTTACACACATCAGAAGTTATGCATTGTAAAGTATAAAGGCCAAAATACTAGTATAGAGGCATAAAATATTTAACCCACACATACATGACGACAATAAATTTTGGCAAACACATTACGCCAAAAAAAAAAAAAAAAAAATCAGACCTAATATTACATTAGTGTAAGAAAAGTCTGAACTGCTCAAGTAATGAAAAAAACTTGTATATGATAATTTAACCTCTGTATTATTCTAGTTTTCTTTTTCTAGAATTTAGGATTTGTAGATGTTGGACTGCAGTAATGACATGAAGATACTGCCTACAAAAATCCCAAAACATAAAATCAAAATTATGACATACCAATAAAAAATATATGTAACTGATGCCTTTTTTTTATATATATTTCTTTGTTTGGAAAGCATGATTTCTTCCTTTCTATCAGTAGTTTAATGTGCATATTGTGTGTAAATTTATAAAAATTGCCACCTTTGCCACAATCCCCCCACTCAATTTGGTACTTTGTGAAGAGGCTGGAAAACCCAGCATCTCTATCACAGAACCTGTAACCAGCAGACTTCATGGAAAAGCAGTGCCATAGTAATCTCAGAAGCCTTTGAGGGTTTTATTAGGCCAGGAACAAAGCCAGAATGTTTATGGCTTATTATTATTATTATTATTACAGTAACAAAAACAACAACAAAAAGAAACATTGCATTTTTCCTTTCATTCTCATACACTGAATTATATTTTATTTCACACAAGAAACAAAGATGGACAATACAAGGGACTACTAGATTGTATGCACTCAACCAATACCTAAAGCTTAAGTTTTCCCTACTGTTTGACTGAGCACTTTGATTCTTCTCTTGGTCTGAACACAGAAGCAAACTTATCTACTGAATCACAGAATCACAGAATTTCTAGGTTGGAAGAGACCTCAAGATCATCGAGTCCAACCTCTGAAGTCCATTGAGTCCAACTGGCACTTGTCTACTAGGAAACTAGCACCTTAAAGCTAATTAATATGATAGCTATCACGTCAATCAATACCTATGACAGCTACTGTAGATATGACAGCATATCATTGATATGATAGGTATCATATCAAACAACATAATAGAACCAATAGAGGAAGGGTTTTGCAAAGACTGAAGACTTGTACAAACAGCCTTATTCTCCCCACACTCTAAGATCCCTTTCAGAGTAAGGTAAACTGAATTGGCAAACTTCTACTTCCTTAGTTAATCTTGTGATAAAACTGTGTAATTCTAACGACTTCACATTTTTGTGCTTTGACATTTAACAGAGTCACCACCACCTAAGTCACTGCTCCATGTTCTGCGATTTATGCTTTTCACATGCACAATGCTCCTTGGAGGGATCAAAGCCTGAAATGACAGGATCTGAAATCCTGTCAGAAGAGCAGGGCTGAATTTTTGCCTCTCTGCTCTTCCCCAGCTGACGGAAAGGTTTCCCAGCGGCATCACTCGAACGAAGATTTTGTCACAAATCCCGTGTGACTTTAGGATGAGCGGATTATTGCAGGCACATCATACTACGCTGCAAAATTACAAAGCCTTTACAAGGAGCAGTTGTTTTCTCCTCTAAGACCCTGGACAGATGGCAGGATTCGACTATCTCTAAATCAGCTTAGTCAAATACATGATCAGTTCTCCAGCCCAATATTCATTGTGTATTCTTAATGAAACCGCTGAATGAAAAGGGCGATGTGCCAAGCTTAAAGCAAGCAAACAACAGAAATCCATTTTCCTCCAAGATCAACCTCTTCATGGTATGCTGTGCACATTTACACAAATCAAGGACGACAGAGTTCCTCTTGAAAAAGTAGCTCGTTACAAAAAGTAGCTCGTTACAAAACACAGATGATCAAAACCTGAATTCTACTTTCCTGAGTGTTTTCAATTTAATCGAGTGCCTGTTGTTTTGTTGCAGCTATGAAGTAATCCAGGCAAATCAGGAGGTCAGATGACTGCCTGCCACAGAGGAACCACACCAAGAAACAAGCATAATGGGCTTCCAGGTATCTAAAAT
The DNA here is from genome assembly GCF_963932015.1 of Anas acuta. NCBI lineage: Eukaryota > Metazoa > Chordata > Aves > Anseriformes > Anatidae > Anas > Anas acuta. The sequence continues at coordinate 110,021,760 of NC_088980.1, forward strand.
AACAGGTCCCTCAAAGGCTGGAAGTGCATCATCTCTGAGATAATCCCATCAGCAAGTGATGAGCGCTTCACTCATCAGAAGAGGCACCCAATGCTGGAGCATGACTTAATGCTGTCAAGAAAAGATGTGTGATTCTACTTTGATTTCTAAGAAGCAATCCTGAATCCCTGCTAATTCTCCTCTTAACAGCACAGGGAACCAAGAGCTTTCATGGAATTAGCAGATTTGTACCCAAGCACTCACAGAGAACTTTGGTGTTGTTTTTTTTTTTTCAGTGCATAATCAAAACTCATTTGTTGGGAGACAAGAGTCAGCCATATTTCACTATGGGAAATTGTTCTCAAGAACATTGCTGCCTGTCCTCCTTGCAGTGACATTTCTCCTCCCTTGGCACCGTAAGGGTAAAGCTCGCGAAGCAGAACTAATGATCACCGCTGTGCAGACAGTGATTCTTCACTGCTGCAACTGCCCCTCAACCACAATCTTACTTCTCTTTGCACCAGGGATGAAAAAAAGAATCCTAGATATTAGTATATGCTAAATCAACCCATTTTATACTGCTTGAATTTTGAGTATGCAACACTCTTGAATGTAGGTGTGGCTTTATTTTTAATGCAAAATTATGACACATCTTTTGAAAGCCTAACATTCTGTGCTATTAAATGCAGGCTCGGATTTTCATTAGCATGAGAAGTGGTTGATTTTCTGTTTGAGTCAATATAATGAGTAACAAGTACATTCCTATTTGTACTGAAGTAGAAACAGTATCCTCATGTAACCTATACATTTATTTCCCTAAGTTATTGTCTGAAATAGTCAATATTTTAAGTTCCCAATCAAAGAGATTTGAAAGAGAAGTTTTAGTTTCCCAGACAAGTACCATAATTTTCACTGTATGTTAACATCTTTAATAATTACGAGACACATGTAATCAATGGCTTGCAAATAGAATTTGCATACACAACACGCAGCAGTCTCCTTAAAACATTTTGAAAAACGATTCATTTTGTGATTTGACATGAGCTGATGGATGTTGAACAGCTTATTCACCATTGTTTGGGACAGGGTATTTAATTCATGCCTGGCTTTTAAACTAATGTGAGAGTTTGTAGGTACCTTTATATTTGCATAGATGCTGGTTAACTACGTTATTCATACACAACAAGCCTATGCTCAGTTAGGTGGGTCTTCTGAAATACGTGGCAATTAAACCCTCCTACATATGAATCACTGAGCATTCACAGAATGCTTTCTATATGAGTACTAAGTGTTTACAAATGAGGCTGGCATATTTTAAATAATCTTCACCACTCCACCACCTTGGTTAAGACAACGAAGTAATGCTATCATCATGTACAAACAGAGACACAGGCAGACACAGATTAAATAAGGTGACCTTATTCCTTACTCCCATCTTCCCACTATGGCTTTGGTACCTGGACCCAGAATTTCACACACACCTTGAATCACTAGCTTGAAATACATAGAATATCAACTTAGGATCACTTACATGTTCTGCAAAAGAAATATGATTATCATTATTTACAATTCTAAGAAGCTTCCCACAAATTCTAATACATTTGATCAGGCCACAGTTTTCCACAAGAATCAACAATGTGCAGTAGGCTCTCTGCTGAATGCCTAGTTCTGAAAAACACAAACATCATCACCGCCAGGGCTAAAGCTGAAGCCCCAAAGGAATTTTGGAGGAGAAAAAAAAGCTACTGACTCCCTCACAGGCTCCTTCAAGATGACAAAGATAAACAGAAGAGTCAATATGCTAATGGTCACAGTGCTTATCAGAGACAATTTTCAATGGCGCATCTGTACCATGGGAAATTCTAACCTGCTGAACTTGTTCTTTCTACCTATTAACAAAACTATTTTTTAAAAATATGAAAATTTAATAGCTCTCTCCATGGAAGATAATGAAGTAAAGGATGTCCAACTGACTCTCATTAGACATTTTTGAAACAAAAGCATTTTTACTTTATACCAAAGTGAAATATTTTATGTTTTCTTAAAAAATATGTTTTAACAGGGTTTATCATCTCTATTTTCACTGTTAGGGCCTATCATTATCTTCTGCTAAAAAACACGAAGGAAAATTGTAAACAATGTTTAGTATGCAAAGCAAATGACACATTAGATTATCATTTGTAAGTAAGGTACGAGATTTATGAACCGGGTTTCTACAAATGCTGAAACAAAAACAGGATGCATTTGCTTAATCTGAACTGCACAAAGAGAAACAAAATGTGCCTACTTCCAATTTCTGGACTTGTATCAGTGAGGAATTTCTCCTTAGACTGCTTCCTGCTGAAGGAACGTTGCCATTTTGTTATAAACAGCTGCAAAAACCTGGACGGCTTTGGCATTTTACCATGTGTAGTTCAATTAGCGGGCCTTCCATTTTGTTATTAAACCAGCTGTTTTCATACCCAGTTTTGTCTAAGTACAAACCTTTTAGCGACAGCCGTTTGTCACCCCCACATATATTCGGGATGAGAAAACAGCCTGCCAATTAAGATGCCCTACCTCCAGGCCCAGTCTGAGGTAGCAATGGAACAGTTAAAGTAAAAACTCAGTTTTCCATTTCAAAGAAAGTTCAAAGACAAGAAGAAAACACTGCCCTGCAAAGGACACAGATATTTTTATTTATTGCCGGAAAAGTTTAGTTAAGGAGTAGGCCATCAGATTTGCTCTGTATCATAACAAACAGTTGTGAGTCCACATCCTGTCCAGCAAGAAGGTCTACCTAGTTTTCATTCAAGTCTTGGATTAAATCTATGGATCTGACAAAATGGTGGTTTGAGCATTCTTAAAACAGCTTAGGATCAAAGACACAGAGTCAAAAAATGGTCAAGATATAAAGCAAGCAGTTTTGAACTGGTTTTACAATTCTGTTGCTACTCCAGCAAGACATACCTAAACTATTCCTTAGGCCCCATATCACCAAGTGATAAATTAAAGGAAATACTAAAAGCACATGAAAAAAGGACACCTTGAGGTAGAAAAATAATCTTGAGATCACTTTTCTTCTCTGCTTCTATCCAAATTCCTGGGTTGCCAAAAATCGCCAACCCATTCTGTTAACACTAAGTATTTATTCCACAATCTACTAGTCCTTTAGAAAGCACACTGAGATAATTTATCCAAGCGAAATTATTTAAAATAAAATATTCTAAAATAAAACCAAAGATACTTATTTAAAAGAATTGAATAACAAATGAGGTTACATTATCTGTAGCTCCAGTCTCGTTTTTTGAAAACTACATGGACTTTCTTTCTTCTTTTTCTGAGCGTGAGACTAAATGACCCATGTTAAGACACTTTTATGCACCTGTTAATTTAGAGACATAAATACTACAAACATTTCACAGTAAGACTGCCCACTGAAAGCACTCTACATTTTCACTTTAAGGTAACAAAAACAAACTGAGCTAAATCAGCACCAGCAGAGAACACAAAACACTTCTCTTACCTCCATTTCTGTGCAGTGTAACCGGTCTGATTTATCTGTAATAAAAAAAAAAAAAAAAAGAAAGAAAAGCTTTCAGTTTAAGTCAATGGACAAGACACTGAGAAGTCAACTCTTTTTTTCCAGTTTTAGCCAAATATTCTTTGCCTTACTTCAATCACACATTTCAATAATATTGCAATTATACATGCATCACAGAATTAACAACAAAAAGGCCCTGCCCTCTTTATTTGGATCCTTCACGACTCTCCCTTTTAAGATGTCTTTAATGTTTGGCTTCATTATTTAAATTGTATGAATGATGCTCAGCCATGGAGGGAACATGAAAACATGTTGGCTTAAATTAAGCAGGAGCAAGTAATTATTTCAAGAGAAAACATACCATTAATTCATAGACCAGGAAAAAGCCACTTGCTTCATCTGATACTTCTGGGATATCAGAGTTCAACAATAACAAGATGAAGTCTGAGCAAGCTAAAGTAGAAATATTGTTGTAATATTTTCAGAGGTCTTTTCTTTCAATTTTTGTGTTTCCTCTGAGTTCAGAAACATCACTTTGGAATTTACACAACATGGAGAAATTAAGCGTCTGAATTGTTTAATCAAACTGAAATCTCAATATTCTCAAAGACAAAAAACTTTGGTATAAAAGTACAAGTGGCTTGCCAGTTTATGAAAAAAATAAAACTGAAATTTCACATCATATACCATTCGACTAACAGCTGCAAGATTATCACTCTGTGTTGGTAATTCATATGAGAAGAGCACAAAGTAGGACATAGCAGGACGATTTTCTGTTGGGAAATGATATTCAGGAAAATGAAATATTCCATAGAAACATTCCACAGAGAAGGGTAGCTCCCCAAAACCTGACTTTCAAAACACGTGCAACTTTAATTTGACCTATGTGGTTTTTGCTCTTTGGGACCCCCCAGGAGAGCCTGCAACGGGGAGCCGTAAATGGAAGGACTGTCCTCATCAGATCGCCCAAGCGAGCTCAAGGAAGTTCAACCTACTGGTTAGCATAGTATTTGTACACAGGAGCAATCGTGCTGACTTAGTATGTAGAATCTGAATGGCACACAAAAGCAGGGAAGAGTCACCCACACAGAAAAGGATTTATTTTTCACGCTGAACTAGTCGCCCTCCCTTTGAACCTAAAGGTTACATGCATCTTGAATGAATACGGAGCAACTAACTAACAGAGGGAAAGCTGTTTACCTTTATTTTGAACTCTTGCCAGTGTAAGCTGAACGCTTAACACCGGTGGCGTATTGCAAAATGAAGCACAGGAGAGTGACTTAGTAAGGCAGCTTTTAAATACTGCATCCTCTTTGCAGAAGGACTGGTGATTCTGGTCAATTCATGTCAAGATCCACACAGGAGACATTCCTGGTGTTCAAAATGGTAGCACTCATTTGATTGTTTTAAACGGTAAACGGTGGTAAATGAGAACTTTTTTTATTTATTGAATACTTCTACAAATATTAGCAGATTTATGACTATTGGGGGCTGCTTCTGCGAAACTCAAATGAAGATGACCAGAACAACACACCTCCACAATGTAAGACAAGTGAAGGCCAATTCACAGAAATGTGGTCAAAATGGGGAAGAAAAAAAACTTTTCAGAAGAAAAAAAAAAAAGGTATTTTTGGAAAATTACTACTTAGAAAAAGTAAGTGATTTTAAACCTATAATCACGCAATGGCACACACCATTCTGCCAGTACTCGCAATCACTGATAAATTCAAGTACTTTGACTTGTGTCTCCTGTAGCATGACCAACAGGAGTCAGACCATTTACCAGATCCTCTCAGTTGCACAGACCCATCGCTACACTTCACGGCTACGCTGAGATCCTATGAAGATCCTTTTAACAGAAGTCTTAATCAAACCCTTACATACAAAACAAATAAATCAGCCCACACCGAAAGAGGTAAAGCAAAAATTCCATTTCTGAAAGGAACAGCAAGAAACTCATCTCACGGCGCCTCTGATAAATCTTCTTTGATAAACTTCCACGAAATAAGTTCCTCAACTCCAGCTTTAAAACCTTCCCTTGTCTCTTATCTGGTACTACCACAATTTACTACTGCTTACCGAGATTTATTTTTTTTTAGTACTATAACTAATGTAGGGAACATCTTAAGCCATATTACTTATTCCCATTACTTGGAAACTGGGCAACACCACAGAAGAGGAGCAACATTTCTACCAGCACCTCAAAAAACAATGGTATTGTCAGGATTCCACATTCTGAGGAAGGAAACAGGAGTAACAAGTAGTTTAAGTCTCACACCAGCTCAAACACACCACAGATGGTATTCTAGACAGGCACAAGCTACTTGTTGACTTGCACCATTTTAACACTACAGACTGTATTACAGAAATTATTTACTATACCATTCCCTGCCCCTCTCTACCTTGATTCCAACCATGTACTCAGCAGATTTCCCTGATCTGTTTGCAGTGACTCTTTTGGAAGTTTCCCAGATTATTAAAGACACCTGTATTAACTCACCTAAGAAACACATTTTGACATGAATCTATCAAGACTGAGCTGAATTTGCTCTTGTATGGCCCATGCAAGCAAAATTTAATCATAATGGCTAGCTATAGGAATTTCTTCTCTTCAGCTCAGATGACTGAAAAAAAAAAACAAAAAACTTCTAAACATAGCCTAAGGGTCACACTTTCCTAATTCGCACTGGGAGAGAGAAAAAAAAAAACACATTTATATATAATATATATATATATATATATACACACTTATAAGAAGTCATAAAACCATCTCCGCAGGCAGAATTGTTTATCTCGTAAATAAGTGAAGGTTTACAAATTTATGTCAGCAGCTGCTTCTTTACATAGATCCAAACCTCTTTGCCCTTCAAAACCATTCAACCAGCTGCTAACCTGTGCGTTTCTACCATTCTTAATGCCAAAAGATATATATCAAAAGTGTTTTCCCGTGACAGCTTTCCATTAGTGACTAATGCATTCGTTACTAGTAAACAGCACAACTTTAACTGTCAAATTAACTTCAATTTTTAAACTTCATTTTTTCTTCAGTTTGGGAGATCGTATGATTTTTCCCTCATGGGTTGTTGAAATGCAAAAAAATGCAGTTTTTGAAAGAAGGCAAGAGGCTTTCATTGGAGGTTTCCCGTATGCCTGAAAATAGCCTTCAAAGAGACGTATAGGCCATGGAACAACAATAACAACAAAACAAAGCCAACAAAAACCTTTGACCACCATTTTTCATTTCTCAAAATTTCTATTTGAAAATTATTCATATTTCAAGCCCCCAGCAAGCTGAGTCAGGCCAAACTTTCATTGAGCGTTAGGGCGCTCTGACTCGTCCCTCGAGGCAGGAGCTTCAGGTCGCTGATTAGACAGGGAGAAATAACTATTTCCAAATAATCATTTTGGAATGCGGTTTTAAAAAGACTGTACTCAACTAACCAATAGCCCATGCTTCACTGAAGGGCCATTTCCATGCCTTGCAAGGATTAATATATCACAGATAAAGGTCTTCACTGATTTAAAAACAAACAGCAAGCCTATCATGTACTGGTGCAAAAAGTATGAGGCACGCATTTAAGACATCATTTTAAAGCTGGAGTGGGTAATTCAGTATGTTAAAAAGGAGTGACTGATACAGATATTTGCGAGAAAGGCTGCTGGATGTGCCAAACCATTTGCACTCCTCTACCCAAAATAAAACTAGGGAGTCGATGTCTGTGTCCCGGCACCGCAGCCACACGGCTGCTGCTGCTTCCACTGCGAGCAGCTGCCCCAAGAGCCTGTGAGCCCCTTCCCGGCCTTCCAGCAACATCTGAGACTCCTCTGCTCCGATCCGAAAACATTTCCTTCCAGACAGCTTCGATCCTGATTGCAGAAGGGAGATCGTCAGCACTCACGTTCAGACAGCAGCGTAGCTGGTGCGTGAGCTAGCAATGAGCCTGGAAGTCATTTCGTGTTAAAGATTAATATTCGACTTAAATATCACAACCTATTGCTGCAGGTCTGGGGAGAACTAAACCTATTATTTCCACACTAGCAGACCTCAGGGTGCCCTCAGGAAAGACAGCCACTGCCCATTCGTGCCGGAGGACAGAGGTGGCAGAAGGATCATGGGGCCTACCTGAAGGAGAGAGGGACAATATGGGAGTCACTAACTCAAGACACACAAATTCAACAGGCCTTAGTCAGGCCCCCAGATTAAGCTGAATTTATGTGTATTTTCTGGCTTTCAAGTCTGCAAGAGGCACTCTAGCTACAAGAGGAGGCTTTTCCCTGGCCTTAAGAGAACAAGGAACTCCTTAAAAACCATAACAACAACAAGCACCCATTGTAATCACCTGATTGCAGGAACTGGGGCAGTCCTCACCAAAGCTGACAAGGTTTTCAATCCAGGAGTCAAGATTAGTGCCAATAAAAGGAAAGGACGAGAATAAAGGCAGCAAAAGGCACCCAAGCGACATAAAGACAGGAGATGATATGTAAAGCACGGGGTTAGTAATTACACGGAGGGGAAAGCAATGATGTGGCAGGAGTGAGCCAGGCTTCTGGCACAGGATGGCTATTACAGGACACACAGATGAAAGGCATGGGAGGACAGAAAGCAAGCCTGGGTAATGAAAAGAAAAACGTGAAAATGGCGAAGAAAATATAAACAAAGCTTGAAGATGGCCATCAGGCTGCGGGGAGGAAGGCTGAGAAGATGAGGCCGTGGAGGAAGCAGAGGGGGTTGGAGGGGAAACAGGAGACCTCCCCGGAGCAACCAGCAGAGGCTGACGTTTTTAAGGAAAACACTTAGGCCTAAAGAGTCAACATATCCCTCCTTTAAACTGTGTAATTAGGGGACAACAGGTAATGGGGTGAGTCCTCACAGCCCATGGCTTTTTGGATCTGACTCACGATTTATGTATCAGCCTCCAGCAGGTGACTTAGACCTGGTATGCCGCACTTCTCAGACTGGGAGAGGACGAAGAGGAGAGAAAGGAAATTTTAAGAAAATACAAGGAAAACTCTTAGAGGTGTTAACATACTGAAGGAGGCCAGGGCTCGTGTCAATGTTTTTTTTTTCATGACTTCATCTTTCTCCGTTCAACCCAGGTTCACTGAAGTTACTCCTCATTTTGTACAGTCATAAGTAATCCTCTGCACAATGTCCACAGCAGATAATGACTAAGAGGTCTTCACCCAGTAAAGTTTTGTAATAAAAGTTTTTAAAATAATAATTTTCCTTAATACCAAATTAAGGAACCCACACTACCTTAATGCCACCCTGTAAGGTACCACACAGTGATTGCTCACTGTCTTGTCCCATTTTTACTCGGCACAAGGAAACTGGCTCCGGTCACCGTCCAATTCTTTCTACATCCACTGCTCACCCTCTACAGCAAACCCATACGTCTACCTAGGGATCGAGACAATTTTTGTTATTCTAAGATAAATACTGTGTTAGAAATGCATCTCAAAGTGCTGCTGAGCTCTATGCAGAGCTGCCATCCTCTTCCACAGATGCTTATTTGAGTACAGATACTACGCTTGCTCTTCTTTGGCATGTCCATTTATCAACTCTCCACAAAAAAAAAATAAAAAATGAATATGCACTTAGACTTCACGTCTCAAAAAGCTTTTTTTTTGTTTGTTTGTTCTTAGTTCTGTTATTCTAATCATACTCTCATTTTTCCTAGAGCCATCCACTTACTTGCTGGTCCAACAAGCACGGGTGCTTGTGGCAGAAAGCTGAATCCACTGAAGTCTGAGGGAACTTCAAGCACGTTATGGATTTTCTAAATTGATACCACAGCACTGCTGGACCAGTTACGAGCTTTTACCCGCTGCTAATAAGCTCTCTCAAGCAGATGGAAAAGCAGTTTCCCAGCCTCTCTCTACCTTGGCTATGTCTTTGGAGCCTGGTATTTACAGTGCACAGACTGACTCATCTTTCTGTTGCTCTTAAAGCGTGCAGCAATAAAATCGGTGGCATGCTCATACCTCTGCGCGTGTCACGCAAGCTACCTGCAGATTTTATCAGTGGTGGGACAATAATCGTTTTGTCTCCTTACTGGATCCAGTGCTGTAACCTAATAAATTAACAAAACGCGAACACTGCAGTTTTCTTTCAACAGAGATGATGAAAAAGCTTCCCTGGTTTTCAAAGCCACATTCAACAAGGACCCAGGATGCTACGTGCCTTAATCCCCTCATCGCCTCCCTCACTGCAAGGCACCTTCCCCAGCCTCGCCAAGGCATTCACGCTCCGGCCAGGCTCGGGACTCCAGGATCATCTCCTACCCGTCACTTCTTGCCGTGCGGTCACTGCCACCTCCAGCCAGGCCCTGACGCTGGACTCCACAACCAAAAACCCCACCTTTGTTCCTTCTGCTGTGATGCCCCTTACAGACCTCATATTAATTCCCCGCAACATCACGAAGACGTCTCATTTCTCACTCTTCAATCACTGTTCACAATGACAATTACAATTCTACTTTTCCTTATACAGCAACATTTCATTGCACTAGTAAAGAAAAGTCCCATTAAATCACAAAAGTATTATCTTTCACTAAGTCATGAGCATCTGGAGCCCACAGCTCCTCAAAGTTCCTTGCTGTTCAGCTTTCCTTAGGAACAATAAATGCAGATTTCGGACAACACCAAACTAGTCACTCTGCCTTCACAGCCTGATTCCCATCTTTTCGTTTTTGTGAACAAATCTGGCAACCGAGGTTGCCCATTGGTAACTTCCTTCCACTTGTTTTGTGCAGGCATCTGGAATGTGATTTTATTTACTTATTTACTCCAAGCCAAAGGCATTACATTTTCTTCCTATCTTGACCTCCACCACTAATAGATACACATCTTACAACTCTAACAAGAAACTGTGAGGTTTAATACATCATAAACACAGATGTTTCTGAATATCCCTGAACAAAATCTGAGTTCAGAGCATAATTAAGCGTTAATTCTAGAAGCAGGATTTATTTCAGCAGTAGTCACGGCGGCCCCTGTTTTGAAGTTTAGGCAGCAAACACGGCTACTCCCATCCATTATCTTTCAAAAGGGTCAACCAAATTAGAAGGACAATGCCAGGACATTCATCTTCTTCTGAAAAGCACGCATATCTTTCATAAGCACTCTTCAAGAGGCTGATAAATGAGAACCTCTTGATGCACACAAGGAAAATTTGCATTTATTAGTCCTATATTTCTCCTCCCTGCCTTCCAATACCTGGGCACACAAAGAAGGATGTGAAAGCCATTACAGCTGCCAACACTGCGTTATTCCTCTCTACCACGTCTCACCCCGAGCCCTCTGAGTCCCGTGAAAGCCACCACGCAGTCAACTTTTCTGCGATCTTTTTGATTCAGAGCCAGAGCTCTTCATGTGTTATACCCTGCCCTGAAGACCTGGCAGCTGCCCAGGAGGAAAATCTGCATGGCACTTCAGTAGCTTCCCTCTGCGCTTCCTCCTCTGGGGCTGGAGGAGGACACAAAAGGAGGAGGGGGACGATGAGGAGGTTGTTCTGGCGCTGGTTTCCTACTCGCATACCCATCACTTTGTTACTGCTTCACGTCTAAAAACACCGCCACCGCTTGTAAGCACTGTTCCTCGAGGAGAGGGCTCGAAGCAGTCAAACCGCACGTTTACAACCAACATTTTAACTCATTCAGAAGATATTTTTTTATCACATCTGGCACTTTACTAGATGCCACTGTTAGTTCCTTCCATATAAACTGCAAGCAAAACAGAGAAGACAAAAACATCCATTAGGTAAAATACGCCGTATCTCCAAATTCATCTGTCCGAGCAGCCCACATTTCTGTGGTGTTTAGATGTCAGACAGCTGCAATGATTCATACCAAGATGACCACGGGGAACTCTCCATTTTTTTTGCATGTTCATGTTTATTTCTTACTCGCTCCACCTCTGGCAGGACGGTAAGGTTTGCAAGGCACTGTGAAAGCAGCTCTTTTGTAAGTGTCCCTGAAGCAAAGTCCGCGACGCGGCCGCGTTGGCTCCTGAATTAGCCGGAGCTCTGCTGACAGGCGTGACCGATCGCGTCCTTCTCCCGGCCCTGAACAAAGCCTGAATGTTGGCGACCCAAAGACACCATTCTGTAGGGACTCCTTTATTTGCCACACAGGATCCTCTTGTTTACCGAAACAGGCACCAACAGCCAATATTTGATGCTGGGATGACCCAAACCTACACGCCAACCTACAGCTATACATTTTTCGTGCACTGCAGTAACAGAATAGTTTCACAGCTCAGAGTTATTAGCCCGCAGAATCCCTACTGCTCCAGCAAATCTTCTGACACAGCCACTTAAACCTAAGTTGTCTGAGCCACGAAGGCAGGAAAACAATTACCAGGAATCCTTCCTGATCCTCCTCCTGCTGGGGATTCAGACGGTCAGGTAACACAAACACTTGCATGAAAATGAACAGCTGAGAAAGGTTTCCATTCTCGATCTTTTTTTTACTTTTATATAACCAAAACATAACTGATTAAAGGAAAAAAAAAAAAAAAAGAGATAACTAAGGATCCGAGGATTAGCAGACTACGCAGGTAACACTGAGACAAACATTTTAAAATTGTTCTCTGGTTTTGGTTAATGACAGGGATTTGACTTCAAGGTTGTTTTCCTGCCATCCGTATCAGTGAAACTCATCTTTCTTTCCTACCTCAAGGACATTTTGTTCAATTTCTAGGTATTTTCAGTCGGAATTTCAAGTATTGCACATTAGCCGGGGAACTGATTCACAAGAAATGGGTCTGGAAACGCACCACCCATTTCTACATAATCAGCACTTCTTAGGACAGCTTTAATTTGTATCTCAAGAGTAAAATTAACGTGGCCAGACGGCTTCAGGGCCTGTGCTGCTGCACAGGGCTCCCCTAGCCATAGCACCGGGGCAGCAGCTCTCAAGTTTTCATTGCTGCTAAGCTGAATACCCGAGCGTAAGAATAACTATCCCTTTGAGAGGCTTGAGATGAAGGAGGCTCGCAACGCTCATTAATCATCATCCAAGGACGTTGCAGGGAGCAATACAGCACAGAACTGGGACAGTTCAAAAGATACCAAAGAGCAGCAAGCCTGCTGCCAGCTCTTCCACGCAGCATCCACTGCACCATGCAGATGGCGATTTCCAATGGAAACCTGCCACAGGCTCCGAAAACCAAAGAAAAATAGAATCCTGGATTCATGTTGTTGCCAGGTAGTCCTACAAATCCTCTGTAAAAGCGTGAAGGCCGAGCACAGCCCGTGCTGCACGGGCGTATTGGGAGGTGTGGATGCTGGGATGACTTGGGGCAGGCAGATACAGACGTGGGATCGCTGAGCATGGTCTGGCAGCTGACATCTGGCCCCGAGCTCCCTTCCTCGCCTGTTAATTACAGGTATCGGAGGGGTGCGTGCCTGGTGGTCCCCTCATGCCCTCCCAGGAGGTTACGGACATCTGCGTGTGTGTGCCAGAGCGGGGCCTGAGCCTCACGTTCAGATACACCCCACAGGCCTTTAGAAACATGAAGAGGCAACAGAATGAGGCCACAAACAGCAAGGAAATGGTAACAACAAAAAGAAACACCTACTAAATCACTGCCTTTCCTACAGCTGACGTGAGAGAGGGGAAGAAGCCTGATCCCACCCCAAAACACTAAAAGCAAAAGCAGCATGCGGGGTGCAATTTGCCCGGCACACAAACCCACTGGCCAGGCAAATGCTTCCCCCGTTAATAAAATGTTAATTTTATTAACATTACCATCACCTATTTGTTAAAAATACGAGAGCACAGCAGCCTGTATTCAGGTGGAAATGGTTATGAGACCCACTGAAGCTGTGGGGGGCAGTCGCAGCCCCTCTTCCATTCTGCATTTTTCGCTATTTGGGGGTACTGACCCATAGCACGCAGCACAACATCCACGCACTGACCCCACTGTGCATGCACCAGCCTGAAAAACCCCAAATTTTCTGAATTTCCCCCCAATTTCAGCGATGCTGAATCCGGCTAGCCTGACAGCGGGGAGCACCATGGATGCCTCATCCCCGTGCCGGCTGGGTTTGGGCTGAAACCCCCCTAAACCCCCAAACCTAGACAAACCCAAATAAACCCAGATGACCCCAGACAGACCCCGCACACCCCGCAGCCCCCAGCCGGACCTCCCCGGGCGCGGGTCCCGCGGCCAAAGGCGGCGGAGGGGGGGCTTTCGGGGGCGCTCTCCCCTTACCCTCTGCGCTGTGGGGCGGCCGCCGGGGCTCGCCCTGCTCCATGCTGACGGCTCCGTCCCTCCAGACGCGGAGGTGCGCGGCTGCCCCCGGTCTGCCCGCGGGGGTCTCCCGGCGGCGGGCGCGGGCCCGCAGCCAGCCGCAGCACTGGTAGCAGACGGCCCACGCCTGCTCCTCGTTGATGGGCTGGTTGTACAGCCGCAGGATCTCCTCCAGCGACAGCGCCTCCGGTTGCCCTCCTCCTCCTCCTCCTCCTGGTTCTCCGTCCTCATCGGCGGCGGCGGGGCGGGAGGCGCCGGGCTGCGGCTCTGCGCCGCGCTCCCCCGGCAGCGCCATGCCCTGCGCGGCTCAGCGCCCAGCGCTGCTGCTGCTGCTGCTGCTCCTCCTTGTGCCGCTGCTGCCGCTCCTAGCGCTCATCCTCCCCGCCCCGCCAGTGCCGCCAGGCCGCCGGACAGCCCGGCCCAGCCAGGCGGGCGGGCAGCGGGCGGCCGGGGCGGGAGGAGCGGCCCCGGCGCTGGCGCTGCCGCCGCCGCCGCCGCGGGGGGAACGGCTCCGAGCCGCGCAATGGCCGCCCCGCGCCACGCAGCGCCCCCTGCCGCCCGCACCCCGGCACCGCAGCGCCCGCACGGCCCCTGCTGCTGCGGGAGGGGGGGACCCTGCCTGTAAGGGCGGGGAGCTGGGACTGCCCCCTGCCAAGCGCTGCGCCGAGGGGGTGGTGCAGGAAAGGGCTTTGATTCATCCCTATCCAGCCCTCTACATTACACTAGATGCGATGAGATCGGTGTTGACCGATCCACATGTTTAAGACAACCAAAACCACACATGGATAAGCGTAGGTGAGAGTATCAGCCTCTGACAAAATCACAGAGGGGTATTACACAGAACAACTTCTATCTCAGCAGCAGGCTAAGGTTGAGTGTCAGAAAGGGGAGAGGTATTACAGAAATGAGCCCCTGCAGTTTTTTTTTTTTTCTTCCTCCAATCATCCATGACATATTTTAGAGGTTGGACTTGATGATCTTGAGGTCTCTTCCAACCTAGACAATTCTGTGATATTATTTTCAGGGAAAAGGCATGATGTTAGACAGACTTCATCTAACTCAGCACAGCTATTCACATGTTCTGGTATCCAAGTCTTAATTTTGAAAGTACAAAGAACCCCCATAAATTATCACATTCATAGATTAATAAAATTACCTATACCCGACTGCACTGTTCCTAGGTGCTGAACTTAGAAGCTATCGCTAGCTCCAAGAGAGATGGAAATACATTTCCACGGTGGAAAGGAAACATACAACATTCCTGTAAGTATTAAAGTTGCTTTTATTAAAATAAACTCTCTTTATAAATACAATTATTATCATGTATACAATTCACTTCACACAATACAGTATTCAAAATCCGTGGCACCTATATAAAAATACAATATTAGTTTAATTGCATCATTTGATATGCAGATACATTATTTTGCAGATCCAAAGAGGCATGCATGATTTTCTTTTTCAAAGGACAGAGCGGTATTTACAAGCAAACATGATCCAAACAGCACATGCGGATTCAGGGTACGTAAACACTCGTACACGAACTGCAAGTCGCACCTGGTCACCCCTACAACAGATTATTTCTTCACAGAAAGGAGACCTATGACAAAAGAAGAAAAACAAGAGTAACAAATATCACAGAGAAGAAAAATAACAGTAACAACGAATATCAATAAGCTACTATTAAAGTTTTCAGTTATACAAGTGCAATTATTTGAAACATGATTAACATACAACAAGCATCCCAAATCTGTCAATACAAACAATATTGTTTTATAGCGCAAGGGCTGTTGTCTTGGAGAAGAACAAGACCACTGACGATCACTTAGCAAGAGCAGAGAAATTAAATGAACTGTATTTCAGGGGAAAGGACAACACACTCCTCAGTATTTGATTTAACCCATCAGCAGTCTATCATCACTGAACTCACCCATTTAACACAAAAGCTCTACACCCGATGTTCAATTCATTATGTGCATCAAACAACTATTCTTTATTGTTCCAGATCTTATGTAAGGAACTTGATTTTCTTTAAATTTTACTATCAAAGCAAACAAAAAAACCCCTGCAATTCATAATTGCGTGTTCCTACTTGGTTTTCACATATACGTTGTAATTTATACTTAGTCTTACCGAAGACATGTGGCAAATGCTCTCCTGGCATTTCTGTATACAAAATGGATAGGAAACCCTTTAAATGTGTGACCGTCAGGTACTGCTCTTCGTACAGCATCTTGAAACTCTTCGTTTCCAGCAGAAATACTCGTGGTACGTTCGAGCTCGTAGGCTGCTAACGCTGGTGACAACAGATAGGATAGATGGTCATCCCAAACAGTAGAAAGGCCAAGATCCTGCGAGGCAAGCCACAACATGATGACAACCATGCAGAAAGTATACAAGGATGTTAATCAGCTTGCATAACGTACAGATTCAAATAAAATCATGACCAACCTTTAACTTGCAGTTCATGGATGTGAATCCATAAAGCAGTAAGGGTTAGGTACTCATTCACACACCAAACCAGAAGAATCAACCACCACCAACAAAATATTTAACACTTAACAAGAAATTAAGTCAGACTAAACAAGACCAGCAGAGTTTTGAAACTATATATTTTAGCTACAGTATATTTGGAAGAAATTTAAGACTACAGTGCTGGTGCGTAAGATAGGCAGCAGAAATACGGGAAAGATCAACAAGGAATCACCTCACGTTCTCCTAATGTCTCCTGGAAATTCACTACAAAAAACAATGCACACCAAGTTCCCAAAACACGGATACGTATGTATGTGCACTCTTACCATCACACAAATGCAAGCAAGTAGAAAAATCTAACCACTTCAGTGTTCAACATTGCACAGGATTCATACTCTGAGAATTACTTGACACCCTCAGGTTGAGCATTATGTGGTAGGAGAGATTAAAAAGTAAAGATATTGCTAACATTGTTTCTTTATTTTCTTTTTTTTTTTTTTTCAATCAGCTATCAGCTAAAAGAGCTATCAGCCATCAGGAACTGAGAGTATCATCTCCTTCATACTCAGTCCAGGAAGAATAATTTCTGGTATATTATGTCACGTAGAAATCTTGATAAAGGACAAAACTAACTTCTAAAAATATCTGCTAATTTTGGATAGCACTCAGAGTAAGACTCTGAAAACTGAAAGACTGCTTTCATCAAGGGAAGAGACACACATATAAAATAAGATATAATAATGTGATAGATGTGCTAAGGATGCTTATCTTCTCAGCCCTTTTACAAACCACTCATAAGCGGTCTGCAGATGCCAGTAGGCCAAAAATCACAGACCAGGAAAGAGAGGAAAGGGGGAAATAAGCCCACACGTGACTGCAGCTCTGTCACAGCAAACGGTCAGTATGATGTCTAAAGTAGCTCAGTGCAGTCATCCCAGATGTTTTTCAGTTACTTCAGTTTTCACATCTTGCATTATGGCAAAAGGTGACAGAAAACACGTTACAAAGGCCCAACTACTTAAACCAACAAACATCTGTGCAAAACAAACACACAAAAAACATGCACCTTTACCACCTCAGCAGATCGGTAATAGTTTTCTAAGCAGATTACCTTCCTGTGTTCTGAGACCAGTAATCTCAGCTGCAACTCTATCTCATTGCTTGTTACGGCAGCATCTATTGCAGAAGCACACAGAGGAGGAAAAGGGGGAACTGAAGATGCTGCTCCAGGAGAACAGACAGATTTTATTGCTTCTCCACTCATGGGCTTCCATTTAGACTCATCATGCAGGTCAAACACGCAGACCTCCACAGCATCAGTGGGCTGACAATTTCCAAAGAACTTGTGATGGTTGAAGACACAACCTATTGTGCGATAGGGATACAATGGCTTGGGTTGTTCAACTAGCGGAGGGTCATCAGGGTTGATAGGCCTGTGGATATACCTGATCAGAAACATTCAGTTTTTATTTATTAATGCACGTTATTTCATGTGAAGGTAAAAATATGTAGATGAGACAGAAGTAAGTCATTTATCCATTTTAAAATATAATGCAAATTTGTTAATAAAACTTCCTCCCCATTATTTATTCTAATAATTAATTCTAATACAGGAAAGTAATTACACACATTTTTGGAGGCGTAGCATACAATGCAATAATACATCACTTTTCTTCTTTATATGTAGGAAAATATTCTGATTAATCAAGGAGATGTGGAATAACAATTACATTTTGCAACTATAAAAACATGTCCGTACAGCTTCCACACTGTTCATCACATTTTGGGAAGTACAGCTTAAAATGCTAATCACAGCATACATAATCACTGGCAAAAAACATAATTGCTCACTTTCAAAACTGGTTATTAATCAGCTCCTTTCACAAAGCCAGAAGTTTTACATTCACATATATGGTCCCACTGTACTTACAACTTGAAGCTATATATTACAAAAATTATGTTTCCAAAGAAATTTACTGCTTCAAACAGCACTAAGAAGTATAGCGGTCTGGACCATAGTGCTGAGCGTCATCTGTAAATGGGAATTTCTTATCATTGAAGTTCTGAACAATTTTTTTTTTTCATTTTGATATAAAAATTGGGACTGAATACCACTCTATGCCCTTGAGCAACAGGACATGCAGAATGACAAAAAAGGGAAAGAATTTTAACAAACAGGTACCAGAAGCTTTAGAATACAGAACAACAATGTGCCCTTCTAAAATGACTCAAGTGTGAGAGGAGTTCAGAGAACTTGCACAGAGATTTCTGTAGGGGAACAAAGTAATGCAATGCTGATTTCACAGATGAACTAAGATTAAAAAACCAAACAAAAAAAAAACCACATATGGACTCCTAAACAATCATATCAGCTTTTATCTCCTTCTTCATAAATTAAGATGATCAGCTGCCCTAAGACAAAACAGCTACTACACTGTATTAAACTACTGAAAAGTACATTACAAACTGATGAACTACTTCACCTCATGCTGAACCAGTTACTCTTCAAACAGCAGCAGAACACAGAACACAAATTCAAAGACAAAAGCCTCCTAGACACTTAAATACTTAGTTATATGACAGAATGTAGAGACTAAAAAAAAAAAAAAAATAACCAAAGAACTACACAAATCTCAGTACACCTTGTTCAGTTTTCTCACATTCTGTTAACTCACCTATGCCCTGTTAAGCTCTCCCAAAAGGTAATCATTCCGTCGGTTCCACAAGTCATTACCCAAGTGTGGGGGACTCCTTTTGCTTTTGTTCCCACGCACACAAAGGCTTCCAGTCCATATCCAAGAAGAAGGCTGCACAGCAGGTTAGCATGGTCTTCACAGTCACCCTAGACAGTAAGCATTTGTAAGTTGGCTTAAGTATCAGGCACAGCTAAAAATATTAAAGAAAGAAAAACAATTCTATGTCTCCAATTGTTATTTAATAACTCACACTTCCCTCCTATTTAGGCAGGAGAAGCAAAGATGGCCAAAATCATGAACTAGTTTAATTCTGCTAACTGTATAATGTGAAAACTAACCAGTACAAACTATTCTGAAATTTCCAGGCTAATTTTACAAAAAAATCTTGTTATCCCATACCAGTAGCTGGTTAGCTTCTCTGATAAGTAAAGAATTCTTTCTTGTGGTAAAGTTTTGGTTTTCTGTAACAGAATAAGTTGTTTTAGTCTCATTGCAGACTATTTTTATTTTTGATTTAAGTATAGTGTGTGACTAATACTGGAAAACATATCTTTTAAGGATAACTTCAAGTAAAACAAAACCAGAACCTCACAGATCAATGTTCAAATTAAAAATAAGTATGCATATAAGGCAAATACCCAAGACAGTATCAGAAATTATTCAGTATTTTCATAGTTAGGAAATATAGTCACCGAATAAAACATAGATCTACTGTAATTTTACTTTACTTTTTTAATTTAAGATCTCCCACAGATGTGACTATGGAAAAGCTGAAAGGCATGTCAGCTACATTTCCTTCAAAGCAGAAAAAAAGTTTTCTTCATCAATTTATTGCTACCAATTTTTTAATGTCTAATTAAATGCTCTTCACAACTGTTAGCTGTAACAGAAAAGAGTTCCTAATGCAACAAAGCCTTCATAATATAAAGCACAGCATTAATTACATAAATAGCACAATCTTCCCCTACCATAATGTACAAAGCAAATATCCAAATAAGTAGATCTAAAACAGGTTTTTGTTGTAACTGTGTTAATAATGTGTCATGGTTTTGGCTGGGATAGAGTTAATTTTCTTCATAAAGGCTCACACAATTCTGTGTTTTGGACTTTTGATGACAATAGTGGTGATAACAGAGGGATGTTTCAGTCGCTGCAGAGTAGTGCTTGCACAGAGCCAAGGAACTTTCTGCTTCTCATGTCCTGCCAGCCACCAGGCTGGGGAGGTCACAGCCAGGACAGCTGGCCCAGGGGCTGTCCCACACCGTGTGGGGCCAATGCTCAGCAATAACAGCTGGGGGAAAGGAGGAGAAAGAGGGGGGGGACACTGGGAGTGATGGTGTTTGTCTTCCCAAGAAATCATTATGTGTGATGAGCCCTGCTTGGCTGGGAGTGGCTGAACACCTGCCTGCTGATGGGAAGCAGTGAACAAACTCCGTGCTCTGCTTCGCTTGTGCATGCAGCATTTGCTTTACTTATTAAAACGACTTTACCTTGACCCATGAGTTCTTTCTTACCTTTCCAATTCTCTCTCCTATCCCACTTGGGGCGAGTGGGTGAGAAGCTGTGTGCTGCTTAACTCACTACTATTGCTAAAACACAATATAATGTCACGCTGTTTTTCTTAAGAAAATTAATAATGGTCCACCTGGTGTCTCAGGAGCTAAATTCAGTTATTTTCTGCATAGCTTTCCACTACGCTGCCTTGGTGAAAACCCTTTTTCTGTACCTCCACGTGTAACAGTCCTCAAACTCAGTCACTATCATCACTTTCATCTGAAAGCCAGCAGGTAGCTCAGAGCTTTCCTTTACACGGCTGGTACCTGTGTGTGATACCGTGTTATAGTCACAGGATGGTTTGGGTAGGAAGGGACCTTAAAGGTCACCTGCTTCCAGCCCCCCACCATGGGCAGGGACACCTCCCACCAGACCAGGTTGCCCAAAGCCCCATCCAGCCTGGCCTTAAACACCTCCAGGGATGGAGCATCCACGGCTTCTCTGGGCAACCTATGCTAGTGCCTAACCACTCTTTGAGGGAAGAATTTCTTCCAAACATCTCATCTAAATCTATATTCAGAGACAATAGTTAATGCCTTTCCTGTGTGGTCCTTGAGACTGGTCTAAAAAATGAGATATAGCTCCTGCTGCCAAGAACAGCAGATCTTTTTAATTATAAACACATCAGTGAGACAGTTTTTGAATGCAGAAGTATCTCAGTGCTGATGAAAAACAGTGATCACTCCAAAGAGCTATTAAAAGGGAGTGGTATTACTTGTACTGATACCTGAGAATTATAATCCAGAATGAGTTACGAATTATTTCATTTATTATAGCCATGTGATACAAATATTGGACTAGGCAGTAACTTCTAGTGAAAAACCTTACCTTGCAAAAACTGAATACAAAGACTTACCATCAATAAGTTTTAGCACATATACATACAAAATATGTTTTTCAAAACACTTTTCCAATAATTCTAGGCTAATCCAGGAAGAAAACTAGTGGCCTACACACTAGGATCAATTCACTGCATAACCGTATAGGATCTTAGAGCCAATGTAGCAACCTCATTGTCCAACAGAACTGAAAAACGTATTGGAACATGGACCTCAACAAGAGCAGAAAAGAAAGCAAGCCTGCTCGAGAGCCTGCTCATCTACCATTTAATAGCTGGGTCTCTAAAAATATCTTAAATGAGCCATCTGCAACAGAGAATTCTTTGAGATGGACCGAATCCACCTTTCACAGCCTGTTTTTAATGACTAACCTCAGTTAGAACATACCAATGACAAGGTGTCATACACTGACTATTTGCACATACCTTGTTTCTACATATGAAAGCAAGAAGGGTGCACCACTGTTCCTGTTTGCCACCTCCTCCTCCAATGACAGGAGCTCTTTCATAACCCAGGACACTGACAAACCGCGCTGCTTGCCTAGGTGTGTCTAGCAAGCGGCCTGCTCGAAGCGGTCTGACATACGAACACACTGGACGGTTCACTCCATTTTCATCCTTAACATATAAAAACAAACAGCACTGTTAAAACTTCCTGAAGTGCCTCCTGTTTCTCTTCACGGAAGTGACACCTCCCATTCTGGCTGTACCAGGTGTGTTCAGTAGCAGCATCACCTTCCAAACAAGGGTGTGGTGTTCATAGCCCCACCAGTGGCGGTGAGCCCCCACCCAGTCGCTCTCTAATTCTCCTGCAGCAGGGCTGAGGAAGAGAAGGGGAAAGGTGCAAGCGAGAAAAACTCATGGGGGAATAATAGGAAAAAGGGGAGGGCTGCAATCGATGTAAATATAAAGTACAGTTACTTTGCAGCAATGAAAATATCTCAAAAGATAGATTTTAGACCACCTTTTTTTGCGATAGAATTTATTCTCTCCCAAATAATTGTAACTCAAAAATACTGAGACAGAAAAATTCTTTTAAAATTAAGACAAGACCATTAATGCAATTAATTCAGAGAGACACTACAGCTAGATTTTTCTACTGGCTCTGTAACTGTTAGGATATTCTAGACAGAAAAGAACAGTTTGTGCTCCATCTGCTGTCAGTTTCCACATTGTCATCAAGCAAAACAAAAAAAAAGCACGTAATATATGCTTCTGCACTACATGTAAAAAGTGGATAATAACGGAGTTATCACACAATTCTGATAATCTCATGTGTTCCCACTGCTACTTGGAGACTGGCTGGTCATCAGTCTGCTGGTAGGAGGTGGTGATTGCCCTTGCATCATCTTTCCATCCCCATTTCTTTCTTTCATTTATGATCTCTACTGACTTAAATTCTTATTGTCTTTATTGTCTTAAGCCTTTGACATTTGTAGTTATTCAGGAAAGGACTAAGGAGGCTTTATTACCTCCTCTGTAGGGGTGCCAGGAGGACTTGTTTCTACATAATGGTATTAAGCTTCAGTAAACACACGAACACACGCAAGTTTAATCCTTAAAATTTCATCTTCAGCATGCTAAACCACATGTAGCCCTGACTAGAACATGGCCACATCATAAATCTATACAGATTCTACGTACATAAACTTTAAGTATCTATCTAAGAATAAAAAGATAACTTAAAGAACAGGTAAACATATTCATAAAATTTACAAACCTGTGCAAAGATCTTTACTAGCCTCGTGTTGTGTGTAGGCCTAATCTGTAGGTATTCCCTCCACCACTGTTTAGCATACACAAGAAACAGTCGTTCTTTTTCTGCTGTCTTCTGACGTTCCAAAGTAAACTGCAGGTAAGAAAATAAACATAACAGATGACACATATACTAATTCCAAACAAGAACAAAAATGTAATCAATGAGTGTATCAACACCAAATCCTGTCTTAGGTAAAATACAGCTTAATATTTACATGGCATGCCCACACCAATGCAAAAGAATAGTATTTTTAAATGAAAATCCAACGAGTGAAAACCTCAATTTACATTTCTCGTTTGTAGGCTCAGGCTTGACTGGAGTAGTGTTCATCTTCAGTGATGCATGTCTGTACAGAAGGATTACTCAGCTTGTGAAGTGTGGAGTAATATCTGCATGCGCCTTCAGGCCACCATTTACTGGCTTTTCAAGCAGAATAGCTGACTGTTGAAATTATTTTTCAAATGGAAAAAGAGAGCAAGGAAACACTATCTGAAGAAACTTAAGTATTTCATACTCATTTCTCTTCTTGAAGCTTTGATACGGGCAATTAGAAAACTACATACAGTAATATTTCAAATAAAGTAATGATCAGTATAAACAAAGTAGTTTAAAAGAGGCAATTATATTTAAATTGAGTCAAAAAAAATACTATTGAATGCTCAAAAACCCACAGTCCCCAATGTCCACGAGTAATTCTATACTGAGATCCCCCTCTTCCTCCTCCCAAAAGAATAGGTCAGCCTTCCCAAGAATTACTTACTTGAGTATTAGTTATTTCTGGAGACAGCGTCTTACTGAGTTGTGGATACATTTCAAGTCTGATGTTCAAAACACCAACAGAAACCTTTGATTCTGAACCTTCGAACCAAAATATATATCAATCAGTCCCTTTAAATTCCTTTTACTCAGACACATCAGTGAGACAGGAACAAATTATTGTTTTAATTATATTATCACAAAAAACAACTAAAACTTATTTAAATACTTAAAACATAAGCATCTTCTTTCATAGTTCAAACTCACGTAAGACTGAAAGAAAGGGTTACACGGCCAAAGAAGCAGACACCTAGACCTGAGAAAATACCCGTGGCTTTCAATGCAGCCAATATCAGGACATACAATGTGTTGAATGGTGTTCTGTAAGTGTCTAGAAAAGGCATCTATTTTGAGGCATCTAAAATTGATTAGAAGAGCCACACTGCAAGAGTGCCTGTTCCTACTGACAACACAGGTAGCTCAGATTTAAGGAGTTAGAATAGGGTCAATTTCATTTCACTCAATATATGTTCTTTTATGAAAGACCCAGAATGCCATACAAATAATCATGTTTAAAATAATACTAATGCATAATGCTCAAAGTTTTGGACTCCATAAACAGTGAGAAGAAATAAATTACAAGAGATATGGAATTACATGCAGTATGAGCAACAGAAACCTCACATAGTGGTTTGTCTATATATCTGAATTGCCAGCATGCTTTGATGTTCTTGATGAATTTTGTACAATGACTAGTTTAAAAGAGGACAAAAAGTACTTGATTAACCGGATTTGTACCTTATTACTTAGAAAAAAGTTAATGAGAAGTAGATCAGAATTTCTCCCATCACCCATACAAGCAACAAACAAGTTATTTTCATATATTTCAAAGGTTATTTGTTATAAATTAAAAACTGTCTACCTGAGAGTCTATCCAAACCCATATTGCTTAGTAAAGTTAGCATTATTTTATCCTGAAATTGCAAACAAACATATCAGTAAATAAACATAAATCTATTTACGTTCACTGGATAAACCTGTGCACTAAATCATCCAAAAAAATAGGCAAAGGTGGTAAGAGTTAAGCATGACTTACACAATATATGCTATTTTCAAAATATTTTTAAAGATACAGTTTACTCTCTTGAAACTAGCAAGGGCCTTGCTTAACTAACTAGTAGAGAAACTGTGATAAAGAATACTCAAATGGCTCAGCTGTAACTTGACCAAGCTCTGGGATAACTAGTAGGAAGTCATGATACATTGAGTCCTGGATTTAACCTTTATCCATTAAATTGTATTATTCTGAACAATTAAGATGAAACACCTGAAACAGGGAGTGGTGACAAGTGACACATGGACACAGCTAAGCACCTGAACAAAGCTGTTTATCCCTTCTATCAGAAGGTGTCCTTCCAGTTCTGTGACTACAAGGCAGCAGAGCACAGATTACTTTCTCCAGCAATTGCTAGTTTGCTAAGCAAGGGACACAAGCTAGACTTTACCCCTTGGTGCATTGGCCTGACAGATTCCTGGAGATGCACTGGTTGATTTATGTCTGTTTGTTTTGATAATTTACCCAGATTCTGCAGAAAACCAATTGTAGGAATTCCCAGACAGGACCTGGCACACTCGTTTTTAATATTTTCTTAACACAATAATCTGACCATTAGTCTCCTACCTAAACATTTCCTAAGGATACCTTACAGTAATTTTCCAGTTGAACTAAGACTAAACAACATCATAAATACTGCTTTAAGCCTATAAGCAAGTTTAGTACATGATATTTTAAGTCATCGTGATATACCTATTATTTATTCTTACCTACACCCAGGAGTTCCACAGCAACGTTTGTTATGCCGTTCTCTGCAGCCAGGACAGATCGCCACTCCAAGAAATGGGATGCTACTAGGGTTGTCTCACCAAACGTGTCTGTTTTGATCAGAACCATGTGCACTGGATCACATATAGATAACATGGTGGTTGCATCCACCATTTTACTTCCATCACCTGCCATTATTAAACCAAGATAAAATAGCCAGCATATTATTATCTCAAGTTCTCCTTCAAATTAAGTGAAAGATACACATCAACAGCGCATTTTAAGAAAATCTTGCACCTAGAAGCATAAACAACAATCCTATCTTAAAATCAAACTCAGATTACGATGGAGCTACAGCAAGATTACCATCAATTCAGATAGGGGATAAAAAGATTACTCGATTTGACTACCCTAGTGTAAATGGTTTAATTCTACAAATTAAAAATGGGATTAACATTTAAGAAAGTAAATATTAAAGTACCACTAAGTAAAAGCAACTGCAAACACGCTCTTTGTAACTTTGAGTCTATTTACTATACCTCCCTGAATTTCTATAGGACTCAGACAGCATCAATATGCTCTTCCTTTATCCCACCTATTTATTCCACAAGTCTTCCCTTACCATTTAACTCCTACCATGCTCCCCGGCTACCAACAGCACAGGTAATGCAGGCTGCAGATAGCTGCCTGTTCTGCAGACGTCTCCTGCCTGGTAGGCAAACTGAATGTACAATGACGTTTTCCCTTCCGTATGGTGACAAGTTTACATCTCTCTTCACAGAAGAGTTGAGGTTGGACGGGACCTCTGGAGGTCATCTGGTCCAACTCCTCTGCTTAAAAAGAGCAGTTTGTCCAGGATCACGTCCAGGAGGCTTCTAAAGGACCTCCAGGGAGATACTGCCCCCTTCTTCACTTGTAAGCACAAAGCTTGTGAAAATCACAGCTATCTTAGCATCTCTTACCATCCTTAAGATTACTATCTCACTGTCAATTCTGGATAAAGTAACTTTTAAATTAGACCAACTTTAGAGTGAAAAAGAAGTAAGAATAGAGAGAGATGTAGAAGTAGCAAAACCTAATAGAGCTATCAATTTCCCTAGGCAAACATGATTACGGGAAAAAAAACAACCAAATAATATTAAATAATATCAAATATATTTCAGAATAACTATAAAGTCAGGGAAAGGAAAAAAACCACCACAGTACCAGTTCCTTACCTAGGCTATCCTTGTGTACTTCAAGTAAAAAACCATCATTAAAGTCCGGCTCACAGGCACAGGGAACAGGTTTAGAACGGAAGCGCTGATTTCGGAAATGTAAACACAGAGTGAAAGTAGAACAGATTTGGCCAGGCAGAGGATCTGGTTCCTGAAGATGTTCCAGAAAAGCTTTCCCACCCAGGACCTGAAGGTAAAGATACCTTCGTGTTGGGTCAATGTTAGCTGTAAAGCGTAGCAACAAAAATGAAGAGACTACAAAAACAGCACTTAGGAAGCACATTAAATATCAGCTACCTAACAGGAGAATAGAAATGTGATTTTTTTTTTTCCACAAACAAGTCCTTAGAAGAAAGTGATTTTAAAATACACAGAAACTATCTTAATGCAAAATGAGTGAAACCCTTACAAGTCAAACTTTAAGTGACATTAATATCTGCTGCTTACATGAACTGCTATCCTTTAGATAAGCAGGAAAGACATTTATTTCTCCACAGTTTGGAGGTTTTAAGTGAATCCTGTCCATACTGGACTACTAATTTCACATTCAATAATCATACACTTCAAATTTCTTTCTAGACTATGATCAAAAAAAAAAAAAAGAATAAACAAGCAACATACTTTTTTTCAGAACTGGTGGTTCTCTAGCAACAAAATGTGTTGATGGTTTTGAAGCAGAAGTCCTCTCCTTTTCATTCACATCCTGGAATCATAATTAAGACACTTTTACGGTATCAAGCGAGGCAACAGCACTATTCCCACATTATTCTAAAATGTAAAGAATCCTCCATTTCAAATGGATGTCATTCCTTGTGTATGCTCCCTTCTAGTACGTGAGACTTAAAACTGAACAAATACTTTCAATATAGTATCATCATTAGATCTACTTTAGTACACACATTATGCTGCTCTGCTCTCAGAACATCACAAATCGGTAAACCCTCAGGAACCTTTAGAAGTAAATTCCAGCATCTAAAGGGGGCCTACAGGAGAGATGAATAGGGACTCTTTATCATGGAGCACAGGGATTGGACAAAGGGGAACAGCTTTAAGCTAAGAGAGGTCTAGATGAGACGTTTGGAAGAAATTCTTCCCTCAGAGGGTGCTGAGGCCCTGGCACAGGTTGCCCAGAGAAGCTGTGGATGCCCCATCTCTGGAGGTGTTCAAGGCCAGGCTGGATGGGGCTTTGGGCAACCTGGTCCAGTGGGAGGTGTCCCTGGCAGGTGGGTAGGAATCAGGTGATCTTTAAGGTCCCTTCCAACCTAACGCATTCTGTGATTCTACGATTCCAGTGAGTTATAACTTTGTCAACACACCACATAAATGAGAAGAATAAGCAAGAACTTTATCCTTCCTTGACAGCTACTTACAGTTACAAATTTAAGTTCTTTCATAACATCATCAACGATTCCTCGTTGCCTTAAGGCTTTTATCAGATCTTCTGTGGACAGCTGCTGATGCTCAGGTGCCAGCTCCTCACGTATGGTCTCAGCAAGAACTTCTCTGATCCTGCCGTGGACATCCATCTGAAAGAAAATGCAAGATAGGCTACAACTACGAGCCCTTGATAGCAGTTATGACTAAAGACTCTTACTTATGACTCTGTAAGAGTGCAGGAACGTGGAAACAGCTACTCCATGAGGATTACTCCCTTTCTGCACGCAGTTAAGTCTTTTAATTTAGTAGGAACTAGTCAAAGAAGTTACATTATCTCCCAAAATCCAACACTTGGAGTAACCGGGTCTTAAGCCTTAAGGAAAAAAGCTCAGGGGCAGGACTCCTCCCCTCACGCACCTTGAGGAGCTGCCGCTGGATGAGCTCCCGCAGCTCCGCGGCTCGCTCGGGGGGCAGCGACATGGCGCCGGCCGCCATGAGAGGAGGGGAGGGGGGAGGGGGGGAGAGACCCCGCCCCCAGCCGCCCGCCAACGGTCGCGGCGCGAGGCGGGGCCGTTAGCGGCCGTTACCGCCCCGCTGAGGCGGCCCGGGGAGGCGAGGCTCAGCGAGGCTCCCTCAGCGCCTCGGCCGGCATGTTCGTCCCCTGCGAGGGCGGCGGCCCCGAGCTGCAGGGCTTCACGCTGCTCATGGTAAGCGCTGCGGCGGCTGCTCTGCCGCCGTGAGGCCGCCCCTGGGCGCCGCTGAGGGGAGCCGGCCGCGGGCCTGGGTACAGCTCCCCCTCCCCCCTCCCCGCAGGGCTCCGCGCGTTGCTTTCCGTTTCCGTCGGTTCCTCCCTCCTCAGCCTCCCCACGGTGTCGTTGCTGAGGAGCTGGGCGGTGTTTGTAGAGCTGTAGTTAGGTGCTCTCCCTCCCAGGTTAATTAACATGGCACGCTTCGTTTCGCGACGTTTGCAGGACCTGTGGGTCGGCACTGGAATAAATATATGCATTTTTTTTTTCACTTAGTTGTTGTATTTACGTTTTCTGTGGAAAAAAATCCTCATTTGTGCTGTATTCAAATTCAGATCATGAAATAATCATTTTTTTTTAGGATTAAGAAAGTATTTTAATCGTTTTCAAGCCTGCTGTGAAACCAATTGACGATGATCAGCCTGAGACTACTTAGTTTATTTTGGGATAAGAGTTCCTGTCAGGCTGGGAGGTACTAAGCCATTAATTTTCCTTCTCGTAAGTTCCTTTAGTGTCTTATTTATAAGCAGCTTCACCACTGTTCATCTCGAGAGCTACTCAGCCCCTTGTGACTCGATGAGTTGGGCTCGATGATCCTTGTGGGTCCCTTCCAGCTCGGGGTATTCTGTGATTCTGTGACTGCGAACTCACATGGGTGCAGGAAATCATTCCGGATCAGCTGACTAGTCAGAGGAAACAGGTCACAGCGTTTCCTTCAGCTAGGGTACCGAGCAGCCGGCTTGTAGTGACAGTCTCTAAGCACCTGTAAGGCCGCTTTTGCTGTGAGCTTGTCAGGATCAGGTCCGCTGTGTTTCCGCGTGTGGTGGCAGTTTGGGCATTAGCAAAGTTGTAGGCACGGACTTGCCTAGAAGTCACAGGGAAGCAACTGAAAATGTCATCTGTCATTGCTGGTATCTGTAAAAGGACACAAATGCTTGAAATTCTCTTTCTGTGCTGTTTTAATTAAGACAGTGTCTGCCGGGCTTGGTGAT
This sequence comes from Anas acuta, assembly GCF_963932015.1. Taxonomy (NCBI): domain Eukaryota; kingdom Metazoa; phylum Chordata; class Aves; order Anseriformes; family Anatidae; genus Anas; species Anas acuta. The sequence goes on from NC_088980.1 coordinate 110,051,751, forward strand.
AACCCGTGGCAATTCCTACAAAACGAATATCCAAGATGACACCCATCCTTACAAGAAAATGGAAAATGCCCTGTGTATATTGGTCAAACTGACGCTTACAGTCTTAGGTGTAATATCAACATTACCATTAGGTGTCACTTGAGGCCACCCAATCTCTGCGTTAATTTTTAGAGTGACTTTTACCTACCCTGTACCCAAAAAGAGGAAGGGAGGGGACAAGTTTCCAAGCCTTGGTTTAAGTTTACAGCAAGACACCATTAGTCACAGAAGTGGACAGTGGGTTTCTGTGGGACAGGGACCAACCTAATAGTCACCTTTGTTAGAAGATGAGCTGCCACTTTAAGAAATCCTGTGTTTAACCAGAATTATTCTAACTTGAACCTTTGCTATTTGAAGGGTGTATTGTTTTGTCCGTAAAACACACTGTAAAAAACACACCTTGATTCTGTAACTTCTTTTACAGCCAGCAGTGTCAGTGGGAAATGTTGGTCAACTGGCAATTGATCTAGTGATTTCCACGCTTCGCATGACTAAAATTGGTTACTTCTACACGGACTGCCTGGTGCCAATGGTTGGCAATAATCCGTATGCAACATCAAACGAAAATTCGGTGGAGCTGAGTATAAATGCTGAAGGTGTGTATTGAACGCTGGTGATATTGGCAAGATGCATCCAGTGCAAGAAGGTTACATTTACTTGTGGTGTTACACTTTGCTTACGTGAAAAATGTTTAAACTAAGGTCAGGAATAACAACTTCAATAACTAAATCTCTGACTTACAGATAAGAATGTATTTACACTTCGCAGAGGAAACTGTTACTCGTGTTATTTTGGATAACCAGTTTGGCATATGGAACCAGTAAGAAATGTTGACTCTTGACCATATTACAGTGCAGCCAAAGCTATCCATAGTTCTAACCCTAAGCAACATACGGTGTGCACATGCAAGCTGCATTCTGTGGAGAAAGATATTTCACTTCTTCCTCATCACCTGTGTTTGCATTGGTGATCTTCTGCCCCCTTTAAATTCTCAGGATTTTTCCCTGTCTGCGTCACTAAATTTCTATTGTTTTCATTTCTTTTTCTCCTAAATCACAGAAATTTCAAAATGATCTTTGCAAAGCTGTATAAAGAGATTATCTGAATGATTACAGGAAGCAGATCTTCAAATATTTTACTTCATTCAATCCTTTGAATTTATAACGAGTAAAATTAAGTTCAATGAAGACAGTGCATAAAATAGGTATTTATTTTTAACAGTAGTCAGGCTTTACAGTAATTGGATTTGATAGCTGAAAGGTTTACCGTCCTCAGGTTTGTAAAGTGGATAAATCTGGATACTTCTAAGTCTGGATTTCTTACGTGCTTTCTTGTGAAACTCAGTTATTTCTCCTTGTAGTGTATTCGTTACCTTCGAAGAAACTTGTAGTTCTGCAGATCAGATCACCTTTCATAAAGGTATGTATGTTCACCATTGTTCTGAATTCACTATTCAGTAGTTTCTTTGGTTCTGCTGGCAAATCATTTAAGTGGCATGGGTGAATTTTATGGCATTATTCAAACAGACTAAAGAAGCACAACCAGAACTCTGCCAGGTTAAAAGGCATTTTGTTAAAAACAACACAGACCAAACACTAACAAAATGTTTTTGTCATTGCTGCTGCAACACCTTTTGCTGCTAATACAATTTTAGATCAAAGCTGATGTCTGCTTTCAAAAAGGATTGAGGTTTTGTTTTGTTCTTCCAAGGCCCAGAGCACTTATATCAGTAGATTCTGGTGTTCATGTGACCTTAGTTATTAATAGCCTGGAACAAAACAAAACACAAAATTTTGTGGGTCTTATCCATTTCTCTTTTTTTTTCCTTACAGTTATTCTCTTTGTGTATTTGTCTTTTATTGTAATAGCTTAAGTTTTCCCTGTCACTCCAATTGAATTATTTCAGTGTTCAGCATTCATTTAAACTGCACTCATTACACTCATTGTGTAAAAGTGAAGACTTTAAAACTACTCATTAACTAGACACGGGCTGTAATGTTAAATTAGCAGAATACCACTCCAGACAAGAAATGGTACCGCAGTTTTTGGCAAAGTTTGGCAAAATAGAGTGTGAATTTAGCATTAGTATCAATGGCATGCAAAGCGGGGAGTACTGTTATTCAAAACTGTAGTTTTGTATTTTAAACTGTAGTTCTGTATTTTAAATTGTAGTTTTGATCAAGTAAACAGCCAGTCCTCTGCTTTCTAAAAACAAATCTGGAAGTGAAAAACTAAAGGGATATGAAGAAAAATCGAGATCATTGCTGAGTATTAAATATAACATCTAGTATTGTCAGCTTTGGGCTTTTCTTTTTTTAAGGACACAATACATTTCTCTTTTTTTCTTTGTCTCTGCATGAAGAACAAATACAGGCCATTCTGCCGAGCACTGCTTTCTTGGGTAGAAAGCAGCAAATGTGCCAGAGTCATTCTTTTGTCCAGCAGCCACGCGTACCAGCGCGATGATGAGCAACTTCTTGGGTATGTTTGTGTATTAATTAGATCTTGAAAGATCTAATTAATGTTCATGTTCTCTGGCAAACTGGCGTGTTTCCCTCTGTGTAGTACTTTTGGTAGGGTTCTTCTGCTTTGCGGTGTAGGTAGGTCATAAAATACTATTATGTATTAAATAAATAAATACTAAAATATTATTAAAACAGAACATTGTACAGCACTTTTCTCTGAACTTTGTTAGTAACAGCTTATTAACAGCTTAGGTAGTAACAGTGAATTGCACTTGGCCTGCACCATCAGTTGGCCTCAGAACATCAGTTTTAACTTCTTCATTTCTTGTGGCTGCAAGCTACGTCAAGGATTAGCTGCTAACATACAGGCCACAGATTATATATTTAACATTTAATTAGAATGTTAGTTTCTCTTAACCTCTTGTTGATTATTTTGCATTTTGAGGATTTTCTAGCACCACAGAATAACTCTGTCACCAGACTCACTGAAGAGTGCTGGTAACACATTCAGAAAACATTCAACTTTAATGAAGCCTGCAGGTATCTGTAGTGTGAGCTTTTAAAAATACACACAGTGAAGTCTGAGCTTACTTTAACTAACTTTAATAGAATCAGTTCCCATCTGAAGGAATAAAAACCTTTTGTATGTACATCATTTTAACAGCAACAGTTCTCCTACTCATGTGCTTATGTATCTGGTACTTACCCTGTAACAGGTATATTTGGTTATATTTGTGGCAGAAAGTTGGGTATATTGTTTTGAACCCAGAAGTACTTTTTAACTGTGACTTGGGGAGGAAGAGAATGTCACTGCAATATATCATTGCAGGTTAGAGGTCCTCCGTGCTTGTACTTCCTTTCTGTCACAAGCGCTAACTTCAGTGCTGTCTCTTATTGTCACCCTGAGTGTGTTCTTGATCTGTTCCTAGGACACCACTGCGCTACCTGCTTACACCAGCTCTCGAGAAAGCAGTTGAAGGCCGTATGCAGGAGCTAAAGTGGAAAGAAATGGAAAAAATAGCAGCTTACCCTGGAATAAATGATAGAGAAAAAGTTCTACATATTCCTGGAGGTGGCATCACAAAACTACTATTTACTGAGAGGTGAGTTGCCTGAAGATAAACACAGAAAGGTATCAGAGGTCCTGATTTTAGTGCATGATTAAATTATCTTTTAAAGTGGAAAGTTGTAGGAAAAAAAAGTCCTCTTCTCATAGAACAGTTTTGTAGGAATAGAACTTGCAGATCCAGCCCATAACTAAGAGCACATTTAGAGAATATAATATATTGTATTTATAAAATAGGGAAATCTGCAGTTCCCAAAAATTGATGTAACAGGGAATTCTATTCTAGGCAATGGAAAATAGGGAATTCTGCATCAGAAAGCTTAAAATATGATAAAAATATGAATGAATGGGCTAAAGGAGATAATAAATCCTTTACAATTAAGATCATTGTTAATTTTGCATCTGATTTTATGCAGACCACAAATGGTAGTGAGATACCCTGTGCCATTTTAAATAAAACAGTCAGACCCTTGTGACAAATAGTTCCATCACCAGTTGCAAAGAAATTCTGAACACTCAGAAAGAGTTCAGATTTCAGGGCCAGCAAACAAAACTGATTAGTTGTGCATTTTTTTTTTTTACTTCTTTATTTATTTAGTTAGTTAAAAGATGTGTGCATTCAAAATTGTGGCAAAAGCATGTCCAAGTGTCAAATTTTGGATAGTAAAACTCGTGGTAAATAGGGTTAGCTGTGCAAAAGGTGTTTGTTTTGTAAGTGTCAGGTGGAAAATTTAAGAATTTTTTCCTTAGCTGTTCTTTTTGACACCCATCTAAAGAGCTGCATCTAACAGCAAGAATGATACTAATATGATGCATATGTTTGTATTAATTTCAGTTATGGAAGCAATATATAAATGCAAAAGATAAGACCTCTCAGCACTTGCGGGGTGGGGGAACACAAAAACCTTCACGCCTAAATGAATAAACCATGGTGATGTTAAAGGAAACTGAACTGTGAGGATAGAAAATTAATTAAGTTGCTGTGGCACATCCATAGTAGAAATTGCATTTAGTTTAAACTGTCCTGGTTTTGGCTGGGATAGAGTTAACTTTCCTCTTTATAGCTGGTACAGTGCTGTGGTGTGGATTGTTGATGAAAACAGTGTTGATAACATGGGGATGTGTCAGTTGCTGCAGAGCAGTGCCTACACAGCACCAGGGGCCTTTCTGCTCCTCATGCTGCTCTGCCAGCAAGGAGGCTGGGGGTGCACCAGGGGCTGAGGGGGACACAGCCAGGACAGCTGGCCTGGGCTGGCCAAGGGGATGTCCCACACTGTGTGGGGTCATGCTGAGCAACAACAGCTGGGGGCTGCTGCTGCTAGGGAGGGGCTGAGCATCAGTCAGCAGGTGCTGAGCAATTGCATTGCGCATCACATGCTTTGTATATTATTTTATTATTTTTCTCCCTTCCTTTTGTGTTCTATTAAACGGTCTTTATCTCAGCCCATGAGGTTTTTTTGATTTGTTTTTCCCCCCTGATTCTCTCCCACATCTTGCTGTGAGATGGGGGGCAATGAGTGAAGGCTGTGTGGTGCCCAGTCACCTGCCATCTTCAACCACAACACTGATTAACTCTCTTTTGTGGCCCTTTGAATAGCTGGTATCACTTTCCAAAAAAAAAAAAAAAAATGCAGTCTCTTGGATATACCTAACTTATTAACCTGACAGCTGTTACATATCTGATTTGACCACAAATATTTTACCACAAATAGTATTCCTGGTCTAACGAAGGAAATTGTGAACTTCAGCATGTGTTTTTGCAAAATATATGCTTAAATCTGCTCTGACTTCTGGTTTGAATGACTTTTCCCTGAATGTTTAAATAGCAAACAGGGCTCGGAAAGGTTTGTTCATTGGTAGCAGGCAGAGGTGGATGTGTAACATCATCCCTCTGAGAAATATTTCCAAGCTCTGTTGTGCTGTCTTTAAATTCATCTCATTAAGTTGGAGATTGGCTTTTAAACAATGTCATACACATTTTTACTGTGTTTATGTTTAAAGATGCATCCTAAATATCTCTTTATTCTCTCTGATATTGGTAATGCTTTGCCTTTAAAAAAGTCTTTATTCATGTCATAATTGAATGTGACTATATGTCTGATGTTTTGCTTTAAAAGACTTGGGCAAAAAAAAGAAATCCAGACACGTTTTATTTTTGCTTTAATGACTTGTTCAGTTGGTACGTACATGCTTTGATTTGAACTACATGAATATTTAAGTTCACATAGTTCATAGAATCCTTCTCTTCTCCCTATTGATTTTGGGGGGAAAAGTGAAACTTTTAATTTGTTTTGAAATACTAGTAGAATTTCAGCTAAATATTACAGGAAGTGAGAAGCCTTCAGGCTCAGATACAATGGAAATTGTTCCATGTGAGATTAATGCTGAATGTGTAAGGCCATTGTATCAAAAGAGGTATTTCAAGAATGTATGTGTTAATTTCATTTTCTCAGGTAGCTGTCCTTGGCTAGATTTTAATGTTCTTTTTCTGACACTGTTGTCAGTTTCCTTCCTAGATATTAATAATAGTAATTAGCAATAAATTTCTTCCTACTCTTAACTGTCAGCTCTCCTGCTCTGCCTGCTTGGAGCTTGTTTTCTCATGTTCCACCACGTGCTTTCTTAAAATGGGAATATTGTGAATAAAGTAGTGATATGCAGCCTGCAAAACTGCTGTTTGAAGCACATAGAAAGAGAAGGAGGGATCTGTATAACAGATCTGTAAAACGATCTGTATAAATGCCCCAACAGTGCAAAAATGCAAACCAAGGATATGAAAGGATCCCCAAATAACCCTGCCATGACCTAGGATTCTTGCCTTACAAAGCAAAGAACAAGTTCAAGATTTAGAAGGAAATCATGAAGTATGAAAACGCAAACAAGCAAATCTTGAGCGGGGGGGGGGGAAAGAGAAATATATTTCATAGGCATATGTAAGGATTGTGTGTATATATATATATAAAAGTCTGTATTTTCCTATTTTTGTATATTTTTTTTTAAACAGACAACATGCAGATTGTTGCACTTAATAAATAAATATTTCTGTTCTGGATTTATAAAAGAAACAGAAATGCCTGCTTGCTTCTTGTTGCAGTTGTTCAAAAGGAATCCAAATGGCAGTTCTTCTGAAATTCTGCTCGGAAGGGGACAATATCCCTGATGCATTTGCTCTTGTTAATTATCTTAATGAATGGCTCCAGCTAACTAAAAGCAAAGTAAGTGCTGTTTGATCTAGAGTTCTTGCTTTAATATTTTGTATTGTTTATTTTCATTTTTTGCATCAATTGGGTCAAATTTTGCCCTTGGTTATAAAGAATGGGCAAAATTAAAGATATATTTTGATTAAAATCTCACTAGGAAGTTTCCCACAAAAAAACAAACAACAAAAAACACTACAGCCTTGTTTAACAGGTGTGGGAGGGAAATTGTGTAAAGTTTTGATCTAGTTTAATCTTCCAGAACTCTTCTCTAAAGCAATCCACAGTGATACTGACATTTGAAAGGCTGCCTGTTATTTTAATATGTATGCCAGAGAGTGAATTACATTAAATTGCTTTAATGTTTAAAACTTGAGAGTTACTCTGTCGTTGTTGCAGGGAAGCCATTCCACAGATATTTCTCCAGAACAGGAAATACCAGATACTTCTTCACAATGGAAAATACCGAGTTCTTGGCGCTTACTTTTTGGCAACGGTCTTCCACCTGCACTCTTCTGATCCATTTTGAATTCCTCTGTAAGTTGCATATGTACAGCCTAGTCTCAAACACCCCTTGAAAAGATGATTTTATAGTAATTGCCAAGCAACAGCAACTTAATTTGTTAGGTACATAAATTCCTGGTTTAGGAAAAAAACCCTTTCATATATGTGGCTAACAAAGGAAATAAAGGTAACTTTCAGAAATTGACCAAAGTAATATGTTCTGTACAGTTTATTGAATAAGTTTGGTTATTTTTTTATTTTTTAAATAAAATGTTAAAAACAACAACAACAACAATTATTTGGTTAAGTATTATTGCACTGGAAAAGCTCATGGTACCCTTCCATAGCTGAAAACTTGAGATAGATGTGCAGGTTTTTTTAGATCTTTATAGAAAGATAAGATCCTGTTGTTCCGTGTTAACTGTGGATCTTGTTTCCAACCCCTCCTTCCCCCCCCCCCCCCCCCCCCCCCCATTGATCTAAGTAAAGCTCAGAAGTGATCTTTCTGCCTTTTTTTCCCAATGCTGGTGTAGTAGCTTCAGCTGAGGGGACTAAGTGCTGCATGGCAGCCTGTTCTCTCTCTTCTAGCCTACCTCCACGGTATAATTTCCATCCTTCTTCCAAGCACTGCTGAGATGCTGAAATTAAAGCTTCCTAGGTAGACAAGCCGTCTCAGACTAACTTGAGGACATTTATAGTGCCCTGAAACACAAAGGAAGTAAAACGCTGCCTTGGTAGCAGGCAGCCTGCTGCTACCTGGGTATTGTATCAGCCTAGCATGCAGTGCGGGTTTGGTGAGGAGTAATTCACATGTTTAATGTTTGTAATGGTACTTGTTGCATTGTTAAGCTGCATGTTCAGTTTTGGTCTTTTATTTATTTTGGCTCACAGTCTTTTATTTTATTTTATTTTTTTTTTTTCAAAAAAACTCAGCCTGCAGGGAGGCAGTGTGTATAACCTTTGGCATTTTGCTACATACAAATAACAAGCCCGACCGGGGTTTCCTGCAGCTGCTAACAGCAGGCATCAACTTTGTTCAAGGTCTGGAATATTTTGTGTAAATATGAAATAAGCAAGGTTCTAAAAAAAGCATTTGGAATACTAAGTCAACTTCTGTGATTTTTTAAGTGACACAAAAAAAATCTGAAGGTTAAAACCTTATTTAGGCAACAAGTAGTGTTGCTTGGGCATGCACAGAAAATTAATCAAATAGTAAAATGTATTAATTGGTTGTATTGATCAGGATGCAGTGTTAGGTATGCTGAATGGTAATGGGGGTGGGATGCAGCATTTCAGAAGGTACTTAGGTGCAGAGCAATTTTCATCAAAAAGCAGCTGTGATAAATTAAATTCCAAGCCTTACTAATTTTGTTTGCAGCAAGGAGAAGCCATGATAAAAATCTAGGAGAGGGAAAGCAACAGCAAGGGGGAGTTGGACCACTGGACCACAGCAGAAGCATTCAGAAGTTTTCTGAGGCATGGAAGTTTTGTCTTTCTTTCTTTTACAGATGACAGATTAAGGTACAATTTTTCAGGAAAATAGTCTCTTGGATAGCTTAGATACTCAGATAGTTTAGTAGTTTTTATTGCTGTCATTTTGAATAAACCAGTACTTACTTACGTTAAAAACATCTTTGGAAAATGTATCCACTTGGTTTCAGAGAAGATGCTGTCCTTCCAACTGCTATTCCTTCAAAAGTACATATTCTTCTATATTCCTGTTCTAAAATCCATTTGTGCTATAACTTGGAGAACATATAATGCGTGAAGGTACGAGGTAAGTTCCTATTTATAACACGGTGACAAGATCTCTAAGAAAATGCTACGTAACACTTGAATGTATTTTAACCTAAATGCACCTTCATGTGGTTAACTATCAGTAATCAGGGTGAACTTCCTGTCCCCCTAACATATTCTTCTACAGTTTCTTAATCTTTTATTCTAAATCTTGCAATAAATTTGTGAAAAAAAAAAGGTAATGGAAAATACAAAATGATATTTGGTTCTAGTTTGTTGAATTGACTGAACTTTATAGTGGTACTAGTCACACAAAGATTTACACTACTAGAATCTCTTTTCAGCTATTAACCAGAAGAGGCATGAAATCTAGTATTTGCAAGCAGTTAAAAGGCTCATAGTTATTATTTTTATCACCTAGAGCTCTTTTAAAATTCTGTATGCTCTTGAAGGTTTTGGTGAACTCCACGCTCAAAACTTCACAGACTCCCAAAGCAGCTGGCACTGTCAGGGCCCTCTTGGAGCCCTGCCCCAGCAGGGCCACCCAGAGCAGGGTGCCCAGCACCACGGCCAGGCAGCTTCTGAAGGTCTCCATGAGGAGACCCCACGGCCTCTCTGGGCAGCCTGTGCCAGTGCTCGGCCACCCACACAGCACACAAGGGTGGCCTGGGGCTCAGAGCCTGTGCCTACTGCTCCTTGTCCTGGTGCTGAGCACCACTGCAAAGAGCCTGGCTCTGCACTGCAAAGAGCCTGGCTCCATCCTCATGGCGCCTTCCCCTCAGGTATTTACAGACACTGATGAGATCACCCTGAGTTTCCTGTTCTCAAACTGAGCAGTCCCAGCTTTCCCATAGAGGTGCTCCAAAAACTTCATCACCTTCATGGCCCTGTGTTGGGCTCTCTCCACTGTATCCCCGTCTCTCTTGTACTGGGGAGCCTGGCACTGGACACAGCACTACAGGTGCAGTCTCACCAGTGCTGAGGGGAAGGATCATCTTCCTTGACCTGCAGGCGATGCTTTATCCACCTCGTTTCCCCAAGTCTGAGGACAGCTCTGCCCCTCTAATGCAGAAGTCTTTCCCTCCACCTTGCACAGCCTGTCAGACCAACTGTGAGCTCAATTACTGCATCTTCCAGTTAGGAGTTTGCAGGCATGAGAATATTACCTCAGCTTGGTGTTTTTAACCAGCATGATGCCTTGGCTTACGTTTGTCAGCCATCCTCTGTTGTGAGAACTGGTCTGTGTGTTTCTTCAAATGAGGCAGAAGCAGCACACAATTATCACTACTGTAGAAATACCTGTTCTAGTTCTTGGGCTATGAGCTACTTACCAATAGTCAGGATGAAGCCTTGAGCATTCCAGACATGACACAAACTATTTTTCTTCATATATTATTAGAAACAGTGAACCCCGTGGCACAACCAGATGATAGGATTCCCTAGAGTAGTGCTCATTGTTCAAAAAAAAAAATTTTTTTTTAATTCAGGGTCATAACTGTAGTGTCTCTTGCAACTACAAGTACCCAGCATCTATCTGAAACCCAGGCAGCAGAGGCCAGATTGTGGCAAAGATGATTCCTAAAGCAGCGACTGGAACTGTTTGCAAAATGCTGCAGTTACAGGAGTTCCTTGGAGTCTAGGAACTGACTAATGGAGCTAGCTGGGAGGCAGAAATGTGTTTTAGATACAAAAAAATACACTGAAACTATGCCTCAGCTGCAAGAAATGCATCAGAGCCTAAGCTTTTATTATTTTCTTTAATCTTCTGATGGAAGATTTAGCAGCTTGGCACAGAGTAGAGTGGTGAGTACTGACAACTTTGGGAAGCAGTAACGGGGGAGCGCAGCAGCCTAAAGCCTCAAGAAGGAGAAGGGGCTGCTTTGTCCTCTGGGCTCCCACTCCTTCCAGCCCCAGGGCTAGAAACCCGTTTCCCCCCTCAGCTGGCAGCCTCCCCGCTTCCTCTTTATGCACGCAGGTTTCAAAGCAGCCAAGACCCACAGCTCTGCACAGAGCCAGCAGGCGGGAGGCACCTGCAGGAACCCCCTGAGCCAGCCCTCGATAAAAGCCACCAGACACGGCCCCACTTTCAGGACCACTCGCTCTTCGCCCCTGCGCCTGCTCACGAAGCTAAGCCTAAAACCAAAGGCAGGCAGCTCAGCTGAGGGAAGCAGTCTGAAAAACTTCAAGAACATTTTGAAAACAGAGTCCAGCGTGGAGAAGGGCCAAGGTACATTCAGCAGTCAGCACTCCATGCAGTAAGACAAATGAGTTGCGCAGTTGATAGCTATCTGAGATGGCAGCGGGTCATAATGAAGTGTACACATGCATTCCCACTTAGTCCTACACATTATGTTCACTTGCAATCCAAAGATAACAAAAATAATGAAAATATAAATCTTCATAAATCTTAAGCTTAAATTAAAAGCCCTGAATTGCTGAAAGCTGTATCCAAAGATGTGTCAAGTGATAAGGACAGGCCCTGTGCCCGTATTCAGCAGTGCTGGGGTTTATTGCAGTGGTTTTGGCCAGACCTTGACCCTTCATTATAGGTACTCCTGGTCTCACAGCCACAACAAGTTGAAAATGAAAGCTTAATCCAATTAGGATGGTGTTTCCTCCTCCAATACATACTCTGAACTATGCTAATCACTTAAATTAAGGTATTTAGACAAAGGAGACTGTTAATTCAGACCATTTCACAATGGTGCCAAGGCTTTTAGCTTAAATAATGGCATAAAGTACCCCCCCCTCTTTTGGCTTCACCTTGAAGATAACTCTAAACACACTTGCTTTCACCTATCAGCCTCAAAAACAAGTCTTGTTAAAATTTCAGGTTACATGGTGTAGCAGAAACAGTGTCCCCAGTGCTCAGATTCCATGTGTTTTTCTTCTCCCTATTTTCAGTGACCTCATGGTTTGTCCAAAAATCCTGTTACAAAAATATGCCAAGTACAAATTACATGTAAAGCCTCACCACATGCTAGGTTAGACATTTGTATCTAATAACATGCAGCTTTTCAGTGAACTGTGAGGACTTGAGTGAGCACTGAATTTGGTTAACCTGGTTACAGAAGGTACAGGGCTCAAAATGCTCTTGGGGCCATTACACCGACTCCTCCAGCCAGCGATCCGTTCCCCCCTCTCCCAGTGGTGCTGTTCAGAACGAGAGGGAGAGCACCGACAGACTGGAGATGTGAAGCAAAACATTACACGTACAACACACTGATGGCACAATCCAAAGCCTATTTAATTAACGACTCCATTGACTGCGTGCTTTGCACCTCGCCCTCAGCACCATTAATTGGGCATGCTGGGGTAGCTCTGGCTTTCCCAGCTTCCCTTCCACTAAAGGATGAACAACAAAACATTTCCCCTCCCACCGTTATTCTGAACATTTTGTGAGTATTTTATAGCAAACATAAGGATTACCAAACCAACTGGTCAGATTAATAAAACAATATTCTTAGTGGTGCATTACAAAAGAAATGTGCAAGTGCTCCTCCCAGCTGAAAATACAATAGTTAGCATTGGAATAATTAAAAATATTTGCATAAAGCCCATTCTAATCAGAATATTTCACAATTTTCTAGTTAAGATAGGGTTTCAGGAAATCTGAAGGTGAAACATTTCTGCTTGCTCAAAACAGGCTCTTAACAGTTGCTTCCTAACATAATGCGCACACAACAGCACGTTGTCGATTTAAAAAAATATTTAATGCTGCCAAAAACGTATAAAAATACAATAAGAATGGCAGTACAAAACAAAATATTTCCTAATTTATTTCTTTTACATCTTTCTACATTAATACAGGCATTATAAAAACACAAGACAGCAAATTATTTTGTTTTGCAAAGTAGCATGCTGGTGGTGTTCTTCATCCCCTCGCTGTAGTTTACGCTGTAAACAGATAACTGAGGTCTTCTTGGTACTTAACAGACCCCACTTTTGTTCCCGAAGAGGGGCTCATGTCTCGCTTTGCATGTCAATAATTTGCAGTTTATAGCTGCAGAATATTCACAAGTCGCGAAGGCTTAGGTGTCAGTCAGTCTCGGCCTACGACATACAACGCAAAAGAAAGTCACGGATTCAGTACACAGTACGAGGAAAAAGAAACAAGAACAGACAACGGGTCGGCAGCTCGCTATAAAACACCAGGCAGCTTCTCATGCACTCCCTGCAGTGACTACTGATTGGTTACTGTTTGTCTGTGGCAAGCACTCTTGGAAAGCCGTCGCCTTTCCAGAGGGGATTTCCACATTGCAGTGTACGGCACGCACTTGCTGGAGAGCTTCCAGTACAGGTCAGTCCAGCAAGCCACTTACTCGTGCGTCCGACCACAAGCACTGAGGAGTCTTCTTTGACCTTAGTGGGACTACGGAAGGCCGCATCTCAACAGACTATCATCACCTGTCACAGCTTTGTAGGGCCGCTCCCGGCACAGAGGCATGGAAATCAGTTTCTAGGCAAAGCATGCCCATACCGAGGAAGACGTTCGGACATTAGACATCTGGTTCTTAGCAAAGGTAGGGCTATGCGCCAAGGAACACACAAAAACCATGGTATTGACAGCACTAAAACACCCTGGGTGCGACAGGTAAAATGCTTCTAAGCTCTGTGAACACTGCAGTGATTTATACGGCAGGTTTCTTTGTTAATTTAGAACACAGTAGAATTTTCTCCCAAGTATTTATCCAATTTAAATAAAGACTCAGACAGAGGTGCAATTTTGAACGCATTTATTTTTCATACATGAAAATGAAAGACTGACCTAAACCTTTGGGGGGCAGCAGGGTTAAAAAACCCAGGAAGACTACCGTGAGTTAGGTCAACTTCACAACTTCCATCCTGTCAGTTAAGCCACTTGGCCATGCAGAAGACTTCCTCTTTTGTCATCAATTCATTAACTTAGTTTCTTGTGCAGTCATCAAGTGTGTCAGGCTTAAGTAATAATGCCAAAGAGCAAACTAAATAATTTGGTTAACATTCATTAAACTTAAAGCTAGCCAGGCTTTCTGATTGCCTGCACAATCCAAACACACGTACATGCATACACATTTGCACTTTTTCCCTATTCAGTGGAATATAAATTGATGCAAGTAAACCGTTTCACTGAAGATTTAACAAGATTGGCTAGGTTTCCCTTGCAGTATCTTAATTACATAAAATCTTTTTTTTTTTTTCCCAGAATTCTGTTTCACAATGAATTCAAGTCTCTTACTTGACACATTTCAAGAAAAACAAAATCGTACCATCACATCAAGTGGACCATCCCTGCATTAAGGATATAATCAAACAGAAAACTTGAACGACTAATTCCAAACCTGCAAACTACTTGCAACTGAGGTCCAAACATTTTTTTAAATTGATATTTACTAAAACATGCATGATTTGTATAGAAGTGTTCATCTGAGAGTCAAACACTTTCATTAAATTCTAAGAAGTTCACTATGCATCAAGTATTTTGACTGATGTGTTTCCAAAATGGGGAAAAAAAACCAACACAGTAACACTCTGAATCAAAGTACAACAGCATTTTGGAAGTGACACAGAAACAGCCAACAGCTTGCCAGAAACTGGAGGGAAGGAGGAGTAGGTTGTCAGAAGGCGTTTCCTTCATTTTCACTCTTTCTTTAAGCATTTCCTAAAATAAAGGTCACTGGGATTGACAGGTCTTCCATTTTGGCCCACATTTGTTCTTATTTAACATCCGAGTTGTGCACAACTGCTGTAAAGTTAAATCCTACAGAATAACGAAATATCACAAGGGCTCAGTTGGCAGTACAGAAAGCGAGCCTCCTGCAAGTTCAGCTTTTAAAGGATTTTGTCCCAAGTCAGATACTGAGGGAGCAGAAGAGTTTTACCCAAATTATTGCCTGGAATACTCTACAAGATCTAATGCTTAATTTCCTTCCTACTCCCATGGCACAATTCACTGGTCAAAACAATTTTGTCCTAGACTTATATTAGTTAGTTGTTCTTAAATTAAGATCAATTAGACTTTGAAGAGCCTTACAAGGATGCAACCAAACTGAATTTTTACCTATCAACTGCTAAATATCCTAGTTCTACTTTATTGCATCAGGAAGGTGAAAGCCAGATGATCTAAGAAGGCTCCCTCAGGCCCTGCCTCACATGCTCTCACCCAGAAAAGCAGAATGCCTCCTCAGGATTCAAAGAACAAAAAAGCCAAATTTTAGAAGATGGAAACGGGGAAAATTTCAAGGGACAACTTGACAAGACACAAGTTGAACTCAGTATCTGCATGATGTTGGTGGCCCAGGAAAATTCTTCTCATGCAGACAGAAAGTTGATAAATGACAATGTTTTCACCAAAGTTTTTGCCTGCACTTTTTCCATAGCTGCTTTTAAGCATTTCAAATAAAATCTGGAATATTTCTTTGCTATAAAAGCATTTAGTTACATTCCACAATTTTTTTTCCATAACCAAAACATCTTTTATAAGGCACATAAATTTATACTGTGTCAGCTACAGCTAATATTTTAAAGAAAAATTTTCCCAATTTTAAAAATAAGAATAATAAAACAAAAGAATCTTCCAGCAAACCTGTTGTTGGCTAAGTTACTGTGGTTTTCAAAATTATGGGTGCCTTAAAATATGTAAGCTGGCTGCCAATAGTGCGTCACAGCCATCAGCATGTCATTTTGCTATTATAGCTGTATAATAGCAAATTACACAGCCAGTAATGCCACAATACAAATTATCTTTGTTTTACTGACACATGACTTCCCAAATACATAACTGTATGTTCCAAGAAACTACACTTTTCCTTATCTGGACACATAAGCATTTGTTTACTATATAAACAGTGCAGTCCAAAATAGTATTAACTATTGTGAAACGAGGATTTCAAAGTGTATGCGCAACGCAGCTTTGCGTAGCTAACGTCAGACTGTTCGGGCCCCGTGCCTGTACGTTACAACTGAACTTGAACATACTGGGAACCTTTCAAGTTAAATCCTTTGGAGGAGGAGCAAAGTAATTATCTGTCTCTCTCAGTATTTTTCAGCAACAAATCCAAAAAGTGCTTTATGAAAGGACCAAAAAAATAAGCACAAAAAAATCCTACCCACCAAAGAAAACAAAACAAAAACCCAACCAATCCCAAATACCTCACCCAACAGGAAACAAACTGGGAAAACAGAACAAGAAAACAACTTCTCTGAAGTCATTCAACAAGTCAATGCTTGAATAAATAAAATCCAGGTTTCCAAGTGCAGTCCAATACTACTAATGATTAAGTTTCAGCTTGGATGGCAACAAGCTACATATGCCACATACGACCTCTGTGAGGACAACCTGAAGTACAGCAAATGATTTATGTTTGGTTACTATTTGGGAAGTGTTATTGCCCAAGTAATGGCAAGGGTGTACTCAATAATATTAATAAGACTGTAGGATAGGTAGTCTCAAAATATTAGTCCTTGAGTGTTTTTACCATCATGCCTCTTAAATAAATGAGGTAGGCAACCTGAGAAGCAATTCTAGAATTTGTGAGCCTCCAGAAGTGGCTAGCACAACTGAAAATACTGCCTGCAGGAGAATACTACCAACATTCGCTTCCTATCGGTACCACACTTGGAAGACAAACTAGTTTCCTTTGCTGTGCTTTCTACATATATTACTGATAAGTGGACTTTATTCTTTATAGCAATTAAAATCTATAGACACACAAAACGTTATGCTTCACATTTAATGGAATGTCAGAACTTTAACAACGTTGGCCTTCAAACAGTAGCTGAAGTCTGAATACATTTGTCAATTTAACAGTATGCTTTTCAGTGGGGGCTAAGTTCTCCAAAGCCTTAAAAAATTCAAATTTCCAAGCCTTACTTAAATAATGAAAACTACAAAAAATAAATAAGGAATGCAAATTAACAGAGTAGAAATTGGTAAGTGCTTCATCAGACCCCTAGCTGCTCATATAAATCTGAAAGTCAAAATAAGGGGAATGCTTGCACTATTATTTCCATGCACAAATTACATTTAGTTTCAAAAATCAAATTTTTTGGTCAGAAATTTGTACAAACTGAGCCTTTAGAAGTACAGTGAACTACAAAAAGATTAAATATGCAATTATAAAATATATTTATCCTAGGTCGTAAGAATATAAAATGTTTATGCTCACTGGTACATTACACATTACACACATTTAAGGATAACTTATTTGTATTAATAACGTAAATGATACAACACTGTTTATTGCTTATGTCAGGCATGTAAATTGAAATTCAGACAGCCTTCAGTAGCTAAACCGCTGTGGTTCAGGGTTTGCTCAAGATCCGGCAGATCACCATTTTTAAAAGTGTATAAACAGTTGCAGCAGGTTTGTACCTGCTTATATAAACAAAAAACTTTGTTGGGAGGGTAGCAGTTCGTTTTCGTAAGTACCTGCAATGGAAAGTCCTGAGATGTCGACATATGATCAAGTTTACATCACTTCTCTATAGTATGTAATGGTCTGTACCCATTCCAGGTGTAAGGAGTCTACTGCTTAAAGTCACACCCCTGGACATTCACTTGCAGCAAAATTAGCTGCTGGAGCAGACAGGCTTACTTGTTACTTACAAGGAATGTTCTTGAAAATACATTTTCCAGCAAGAATAAGCGCCAACTAAAATCAGTGTACCAAACCCAATCTTAGCAAGAATAGGTTTCCAATATAACCACCTTTTTCTTTTTCTTTCAGTCTCATTTAGCTTCTGCTTCATCTGCTGCAGCTTCTGTGCCGTGTTAGCTTTTCTATCCTCTCGCAGCCGTTTTCGGACAGTACTTAAAGAAAAAAAAATAAATGTTAAGTTATGCAATGGGAAAAACGCTTTTTCAAATATTAAAACGAACTTCTTCCAAACATAATGTTTAATCTGTTTTAACAGAATTTAATGTAGATGGTTTCAGTTTAGTGAAGACCCGTGAATTAGCTAACACATGTAAAGATGTAAATGTTTTACGGGGAATAGATTGAGCTTAATTGCTCTGTATCTTTCACCATCAGTGCCCCACTTGCTGGCTGAGATTTACTGCACACAGGCTGCAGGTATGTGCAGTGTAGGGTATTACATGTAAACATTTAAGTGTGTGCCTCCACTATGGAGCTCACACTGAACTCAGTGATATACTGACCCTAACCTACTCATGTCTACATGCAGACTTTCAAGGTGCTCGTCTTAGCTTGGAAACCAAATCCCAAGTGAGCTAAGCAGAAATCAGCTACGTGCTGTTATGCTACAAGAAGGCCCTGGTGATTTTTGTCTCCAGAAGCATCCTCACCATCTCTAAAAAAGCATGGATCTGCCACAAGAAAAAGCCTCTGATCGTCCCAGTCCTAGCACTCACACACCACACACACCCATAACCCCTCTCTGTGCTTGTGAGCAGCCTTCAGACACATGCAAAACAATTTTCTCTCTCTCAAAAGACTGATAAAGACATAAAAGTTAGTAGCCATCTGTTATTTCCAAACTTCACTCTATCTACATGGAATGTCTGCAGCCCGGCTGGGGCTGCAGTCCTCTGGAACAGGCACTGTTCCTTCCTGTGCTTGCACAGCTCTGCACAATCCAGTCCCGGTCTCTGGCTGTGTATCAACAGTCTGCGGTACCGCAGGCAGACCCCAGTGACACAGATCCCAAAGCAACCCAGACAGCAGTTCCCAATGCAGCTGTGTGCAGGAACCTTGGCTAGAGTAAGCCCAGGAGTCGAGGCATTGGTGCTCATGACATGGGCTAACTTGACAGTGAGACAAAGTCAGATGCCAGAACCAGACCACAGAAATCTATCGATGGCAGAAATATAACATGCATGGAGGGTGACGTACGGCTTCCACAACACCATTTCAAGCACCACATAGGAAGTGGTAGGTAATTAAAGCCTCCATGCTTCTGAAGTATGTATTTTTCCGAAGGTAAGCTGGTATAGTATTTAAACATTAGTATCAAATTATGTTGGGCATTTTTAGACCTAATTCACATGTGCAATGGAATTCACAGAGAGTCTGTAAGAAAATGCTTTCAAGCATGAAATTTAGCTGCTTCAATTTGACACACGTTCTTCCTTCTCTTGTCCTTTACACAATAAACTTTATCATAAGAAATATATTGTTTTATTAAAAAAATAAATAAGACTGTCAAATACCACCTGTCCTTTCCCTGTACTGAAGGAAGATAATGAAGGTTTCCTATGATCAGAAAAACAGACAATAATTCAGCCTCTCAAGAACGTCTCTGCCTCCTGAACTATTTCTTCATTTCACCTACCTTTCAATGTTTCCATCTTGAACTTTAGAGGGCAGGTCAGTATTTTTCTCCGTTTGATCTTTGCTCTCCAGGCCTATGCTGTTCCCATTGTACTTCTCTGTGGTTATTTTGGCTGGATGTGGAGGAGACTGCTCAGAACTTGGTGCTTGGTCCTCCTTAGAGAGCTCCTTCCACCGTTTCTGCAAACAAGGAGAATATATTTCAAACATTCCCCTAACGCTGAGGGTATTCGGTGACCGTTCTGCGCGAAGACATCTTGAACAAAGAAGTAGATTAAGGGAGCTATCAGATCAAGAAAAAAAATTGCTAGACAGTGTTTTCAAGGAGGTTCACATCACATCTTTAGAGGCAAGGCAGCTCTCATCAGATAAATGGCCACCCAAACCAATTCCTACAATATTCAGAATGTCCAAGAGAACTTTCTACAGAGATATGGGGAAGCCAAAGAATGGTGGGAGAAACTGGAGAAATTTACAGTCCCTCAAAAAAAAAAATAAAAAAACCTCTAGGGTTATTTACTCCAAAGTTGCAATCTACTAGTTGATTCATTTTATGTCCATCAGCCCAGAAGACATACTGCCTCATAAAGAAATTCACCTTTTTTTTGAGAAGTAGTCTGAAATAACATGGAAGGAAAAATAAAAGATGAATAGTAGACAGTAGTAACTGGTCTACTACATCGTTTTCCTAATGGGTAATTGTCCCAGCTATGACTAGCCTGAAGACTTTCTTGCATAAACAAAATTTTACACAGAAGAAAGCCTGCAGGTAACAGAATGTAACAGGAAGGAAAAAAAGTTGCCCCCCCAAACAAACCAGTGCTCTTCTCACACAAATCAGCCAGCCAACAAGGACACTGAATACTTCAGAAACAAAAATTAGTTGCTGTTAAATGTCTACGATTAGAAAGATGAACTGTAATTTGACTCTTCAAAAAACTCGTGTTAGATTCTCGCCTGTGGAATGAATTCAAGCTTGCTGGACTAACCTAAACTAGCTCAGAGGCTGATGTGAAAAAAACAGACATGGACAACTTATGGAAATCCACAGTGTAGATTCATTTTACTGCCACAGAAAGAGCCCCTTCTGAAGACAGGGTTGTGTCAGTAAGAGACTTGCTGGCTAAGACAAATACTGATTAAATATGGAGTAACAAGTGCACAGGAAGACCCGAAACAGAGACAGTCACCCTCAAAATTATAACCGAGATGTCTGTGTAAGGGAGCTAAGTTTTAGGGCCTGTATTAAGTCTTAGAATGAATGGAGAGAAGGGAAAGGCACGTTAAGATGTTCGGTTGACTGGATCAGGTGAGTCCTCTAAACTGTACTTGTCATTCACAAATTTCAGTACAAAGCTGTGGTGTTACTGTTCTCTCTGCAAAACACATCTATGGATCTAAGCAGTTAAGCCTTCTTTGTCCTTTCAAAGCCACAAATTCATTTTTCCATCGACTACTCATTTCAACACATTTTTTCCTGAAAGAGTGATACTACATTGTTGAAACAATATTAATTTACCTTTATTATAAGATGGAATTTTATAGAAATGAAAATTTCAATCTTGTTCCACCTCCCTTATTTTACATACTGCAGTACAATTGGGAAGGAAGTCATTGTCTCAGCTACAGAACCAGGCACCAGCACACTGACACACACCCCTGTGCAGCTTCATGATGAGCGCTGATCCCTTCTAAATGAGAGGAAGGGTCTCCCACCCTGATACAACTACTGCAGTTGCAGCCACTTTAAGCAAGTGAAGGTCCAAGTGTGCAATTGTGCTTGCCTGCAGAGTTTACCAAAAAACATGGAAAGGTCAGAGTTGAACTTATGGACAGTGGTAGAAGTAGCCTGGTAGTGAAGCCTGCCACAACTTCACGCTCGCCCCATCGTTAGCAGAAAAGGAAACACCTCTGACGCTCTGGACAGTGCGACAGTTCTCCATGGGTGAAAAAGTAATCTAGTTGTCCTTGAATGGAGAAACGCTCCTGGAAGTACTGCCAACTTGGGTGAAACAAGTATTGATTTTCTACGTATGACCCTGATGCCCTGGAAAGCACCAGGATAGCTAAGTACATTGCAGAAAACACTGGTTTAGGAAAGGTCACCTGAACCATCAGAGAACACAAAACAACCACCTCCGCAAGTAAAGAAATGTGCCCACAGTGTGCTCTTAGTGCAAACAAAACACATTTGAACTTGACAAGCAGCACCCTGAATTGACAAAGCTTCCTTGTATCCAGAAACAAGAAATCCTGCAATCTACGTGGATATTTGTGGGAACCAGAGCTGCTCAGTTTGAAGCACAGCTTTTTAATGGACAAAGCAAAAAAATATTACCACCAGAAAGAATGCTCCAGAAAATATAGGAGGTTAAACTACTGTACACGTTAAGATGAATCACGGGGTGTTCTAGGCACTTGGTACAGGTGTTCACACCAGCAGCAAACTCCCTAGGCGTTGGTTAGCAGTGTTTGAACCACAGAAGAGGAAACGTGTTTCGGCTCATCTGCTTCATTCATGATTTTAATGATTTTGCTGGTTTGTTAAAAAAACCTTAGCATATGAAAGCAGAATTAAGTCTGTTAAACAACCTCTCCTTCTGGTCCTCCCTCCACCCCCAGCACCAGACATTTAATGCAGCTGTAGCCACTAAGTATCACAAATGACACCAATGTACTGGTGAGATACCCTAATCTCTGTCCTGAAACTCATTACATTCAGCTACATTCTAGTAACTCTAACAGAAGTTGCAAAGGATACAAAAAATAAGCTATACTAATAAAACTTACCTGGAGCATCAGGCAATTTTATTGTTAGATAAACTTATAGCAAGGATCAAGAAACACAGCAGAGATCTTTACTATCTTTTCCAAGCGATACCGAGTGTTGCTTTTGCTTTATAGTATTGAAGATATTGATTTAACCCTTCCAAAATCAGGGTAATGAGCTATTTTTGTATTTTATCTCAGAGGAGACAATTACATAGGATTAAGAGTTTAGCAGCTAGAAAAGGCTAATCAGATATACCTCTAATACCTTCAAGGCATCTATTGAAAAAGGCAGTTCATTTAAGTCTCACAAAACGCTTGTTTTAAAATAGTTTGGAGCTCATTTTTAAGCTACTGTTGGCATTCTACTCTTTATGCTTAAACATGTGGAAATATTTACCTGTATAGTTGAATCCCCCATTATAAACTTTGCTCCTTCTATTACAGCCATATATGAAAACCTTAGTTGATCTGGTGTCTGAATAAGTCCCATTCGGTATTTTCTCATATCCAGTAATACCTTCTTAATATCTACAGAAAACGGGTCCTTTTTTTCCATCTGTAAAGAAGGTTATATTGAAAGTGTCACAGGTATGGATAAAGACAACATACAAAAAATAATTACAAGTAAAAAATGAGTCACAATTTGAAAAAAATGTGTATTTCTTCACATTACGTTTATATTAGTTATGTTAGAAATTAACATCTCCAAATTTCTAAACTGTTTTCACAGGAAAAAAAAAAATTAACCATTTACCATAATTTAATCATTAACAAAAACTTATAATGAACAAATCTATGATCATGTTTTAACCAAATAAATCAGTACCCTCATATCAAGTCTTAGAAATTTAGATATGCCTTATTCACACATACATTTGTACTTCAAAATAGAACTGTCACAGTAAGAACCATAAAACAGTATTTCCTATTGCTCCTGAATAGAATGGCAATTTGGGATGAATGAAGCAGAGGTTTCTTTAATTAAAGCAGATTCTCTAATTCAAGCAACACACATTTTTCCCCATACTACACATTCATGGGGCATTTTTAATTGCATACCTGTGCTTGTTGCAAGGTTCACTTGAGTTTTTAATATTAATGTATACTTGCATCACAATTCACATTATGTTTTTTATGAACACAGAAAAAAAGAAAGTCTGCAGAAAAATAATGAATAAGTTTAGAGGGCCTACCCAAAACATAAGATGACTGTTTCGGAACTTAAATCACAGAATGGGCAGGGCTGGAAGGGACCTCTGATGATCAGTCCAGCCCCCCTGCTGAGCAGGATCACCTAGAGCACGTTGTTCAGGATGAATCCAGGCGGGGTTTGAGTATCTCTGGAGAACAAGACCCCACAACCTCTCTGGGCAACCTGTTCCAGTGCTCTGTCACCCTCACAGTGAAGAAATGCTTCCTCATATTCAGCCGAACCTCTTGTGCTTCGGTCTATGCCCACTACCTCTCATCCTCTCGCTGGGTACAACTGAAAGGAGACTGGCTCCATCCTCAACATGCTCCCCTCAGATATTTACATGCACTGATGAGGTTTCCCCTCAGCCTTCTCTTTTCCAAGCTAAACAGGCCCAGTTCTCTCAGCCTGTCCTCATATGACAGGTGCTCCAATCCTCCAATCTAATGAAATCTTACCTGGCTTAACCCCATGTTATACTGCTCGGTAATACTAAGCCTAACCAAAGTCAGAATCTAGAATTTCAGGAAATCCAACAAAACCTTAAACACATGTTAAATAAATACTTAACATATATAATATGCCCAAATTATGAGCAATTACAGAGGACATGGTTCGCAAGCCTAAATTAATATCTAAAAAACAAAATCTCAATCTATTCTACACACATCACATAAAAGAGTGCTTCTTATTTACTTTCCAGGAAGCTGTGAAAATATGTAAAGTACTTCAAGAGGGATTTGTAAATGTATTGCAAGGCTTGTGTTTTTAAGCTATTAAAACATGAAGAAAAAAAAAAAGAAGTGTGATGCCCTAACCAAAGTTTTCACTGACATCATTAACTTAAGTGCTTCTAAAGCCTTCCAACCAAAAATGGGGAAGAAAGGCAGGGTATCAGGGGAAGGGAAGTGGTGACAGAAATCAACTGATCACTTACCAGAACAAGACAAGTGTCTACTAATGAAAACGTGCCGGATCGTCCTATCCCCGCACTACAGTGAACTACTGCAGGTCCGTGCTCAGGACTTAGTGAGCCAGATTCTCTGACTTTAAAAAGGAAGTTGAGGAATGAAGCTGGGGATTCAGGAACTCCAAAATCTGGCCACGTAGTATAATGAAAATGAGATATCATCCTGGACTCGCCACTCTAGAAGTGAAAACAAATAAACAATGCAACTAGAGAGTATTCCACGTTTGTTTAGTTAGCACACATTTCCCCAATCCAAATCAATAGCTACTCTCTATTTCAAACCTCCCGCTTCAACAAACAACCCAGGATCTTGCTGTTGGAGGGCACCCAGCACTGCAATTTGAAGCAGTTCTTCATCCACGTTAGTAGTCTTTCCCCTTTGCAACTACTACCAAACATTTTTTTCCTCTTCTCAAGCTTCCAGTGTTAATGTTTTGGGGCAGGAAGTAAAGCAAACAAAATCCCTTTTTCAGCCATAAATGCAGCTTAATGGCTGCTAGCATTGACAGGACTGAAAAAATACCCATCAGCATTGTAAGCACTCTCCACTCCTGTTCAGAGCAAGTTTTAATACCAAGAGGTATCAGCATCTCCTTTATACTAACGATACAACAGCAGGAAGCTTTGTGGCAAAGGCCTGTAGTGCCCAGGCTGCGAGACCCAGCTTGAAGCATTTACCCAGTGTAAGGAAATACAGATTTTAACACAATGCAACATTTTCCCCTCTCTTTGCGAACGCAACCAACTAAGTGCAAGTAATGAAATGACAGTAAGAGAGCCTGTAAGTATCCTGAAAAGCTTTGATCACAAATTTGGATCATATCTTAACAGCAAATCTGAAGTGAGTTCTATAAAATACTACCCCTTGCCTCCCTTCTTTTATTTTTACAGCAATTTTGAGACAATTTGATCACCAATTTAGTTCATGAATTTTAGAAAGGTTTCCTTATTTTTACCATCCCTCCATTTCGTCTGGTTTTCCACAGATTTAAACCTACACAAGCCTCCACAAATTTGAAACAGAAGTAGATTTAAAATGCCAGGATATTTCAGAAAATCCAGTTTTCTTTTTCAGCACCACCAAAATATATCTATGTAATTCAAGTAAGTTCTACAGTTCATCTCCTGCTCGGCCTGTTTTAACTTCTTGTAAGGGACAACTTATGAAAACCCTTTGTTAAACTAAAATTATTCAATTCATAGTTAACCACAGTAAGAAAATACTCTCATATTTTGTCTTTTGCCTTCGATGCCTGATGCTGCAAGAATGATTCAAAGAAAACAGGGAATATTGGCATGACTTCAGTCATTCTCAAATGCACATTTTACAGGAACATTTCATCTTTTGGCTAAGAGCTTAACGTGGACAACAGAGTCTGAACCATCATATTTTGTACATGAGTCTGCAGTGAGATTTAAGAGGGTAAAATCTACGAAAGCCTCCTAAATTGCGTAAATACAGTGGTGATTTCTCTTTCTTATTTGTCTGAATGGAAGTATTTTTAAAAGTTTGTGTTTTCTGCTGAGATTATATTACTGGTCTTCTGTATCTAGTTTTTGAACTAGTGAGTTAGCTTGCTTATGAACTGAAATGGCTGATTTTTTTAGGCATCATGAAGGAGGTATATTCTTCGTAAGAAGTCTGGAAATGATAAAATCTTAAAGAAGGTAACATGCTAAGTGATTTCTTTCATTTCTAAGGAAAATACTGCATTGATTTACAAACAAAAGAAAGGAAAACCAGGGAGAGGAGGTAAAGAGAAGTTTTGTTTCTTCTGAATCTAGATGATCCTGAAAGTGGCAATTAATACTCCCCCCCCCCCCCGAGGATTTTTAAATACAAAGCCTCCCTTACACCTCAAGATAACAAAACCATTTCTTATCTATTAAAAATACAGGTGATGTGTTTTTTTTTTTTTTTTAAATCCTAGACTGTATCAAGCACTAGGTGTATCCTCATCCTAAAACAAAACAAAAAAAAAACACACAGTAGGGCTTCATGCACATGCCCAAGCACCACCCTGCACATACACTACTAATCTGAGAATAGGTGTGCCTAAAGGAAGGATCTAACTGCTGCTGTACATCTCATACAGCTCTGGCCCACAGAATTATTTTTTTTCTTTTTCTCCATACTGCTTTATCCTTTTTTTTTTTTTTTAAAAAAAAATCTTTATCCCTTTCACAATTTTCCTTTGCTTCAGCTCATTTAAAATATATCTACTCTCTTAATCTTTCTTTGCAATTCCGATTTCAGAACACTGAAACTGGCTGGTGTTCTTTGAACTTGCAGTACAGCCAAATCCCATTTGACTATTTCAAACCTCCCACATTTTCTCCCAGACAGAAAAACTCTTTCAAGTGGTGCTTGGCAGTTAAGCTGTACAACTGAAATCCTGTCTTTATGTAACTATCTGTACCATTCTTTCTTAGAGAGCTCCCCCTGTTATAATACTAGGCGATGTGGCTAGCTTGCACCACAGGTATCACTTACATGAATTTGTGCAAGACTCTAGAGAGAGAATGTTTGGCTTGCTGAAGATTCACAACTGTTGACCAACAGAAATTCAATTTCAGGAACAACCATTTCTATTTAAAATGTTACCAAGAAGCCAGATATTATTTTAAAGAAAAAAGCTGGGCTTCAAGATTCAGATAGGCAGTATAAATTTACCAGATCTATATAGTATAAATTTTTACATGCAGAGAATGCTCTTCTGCTTGACAACTGAGAACCAGCTTATCTACAGTAACTACAACATTCTTGCAGGATTTATTCTGTAAGACCAACTACTTGACAAACTCCTAGAAAAATTATGGGACAATATTAAAACAGACAACTTCAATAAGCGTCAAAGCATTCCAGAGAAAATTTCATGAAATACTGAGATAAACTTACAGCCAGTAACTAACACTGCTAGAAGTGGTTAACTTGGAAAGTTATCACCACACTGCACAGGTTCCACAGGTTCTCCACTGACTGCTGGCAACACCAGCAGCAGCGTCGCAATACAAGCAAACATCTACACAAGGACTCGAGCAGAAAAGTGATATAATGCAATCGGATGAACTCACAACAAAATGAGCCTTATCGCAATCTTTTTACAGTGAGTGTCAAATCGTCCAAAAACTAAAAGGGTACAAAAGTCTCAGAACAACTTCAGGTCGTTCAGTCATCTGAGAGTATGAAAAGGAATGAAATACGATGAAAATACTTAAAAGAAGTTGATGCCTTCAGTGTCAAGTAGGTGAAGACAGAAAATGCTAGTCCGACAAATTTCACACACACCTTACAAGACAACTTCATAGTTTACAGGCTGTTGTAATGGTCTAACATACGAGGGAATAAAAATATACCTACACCCCACCAGTGGTCCTGCACTTATCGCTCAAGCCTCAAGTGCATTAACAATTAATTTGATCACATAAAAATGAGAAGGCGTTCTCTGAGGGTAATGATCTAGGCACTGACATTCAAAATATTAATGAACTTTTACAGCAATGTTTTCTGTTTCTTTATTACAAAGCCTGGCAAAATAATTTTGAAGTTGTACATAAAAATAGTAACAGGACAATGGAGCCAAATAATCCTCACAAACACTTTGTTTTTCAGTAACTAGTGCATACCCTGCAACTCAGTATGATTAATAGTTACATCCATTAAATCTGCAAATCATCTTGTATGTCTCGTTGACATACAAGAGTCTGGGTTCTCCTTTCCTGTTAGGCAGCAGTACTTTTCCTAACATCCCAGTCTTCTTTCTGTGGTCATGAGAAGCAGAACTAATCACTCCTGCAATTTGTGAAAGTGATATGAGAGCTTTTCACAAGTGTAAAAGCAAGTGTACACTGTGTTTCAGAAATTCCTTCGAATCACTGTAGCAATTACATATATACATACATATACAGCCACAACAGCAAAAAACTATAATTGCTACAGAGCCTTGGAGGAATTTCTGATTTTATGTGTATATACACATACACACACTTCCATATGCAAGGATTCCACGAGACACCAGAACATCGCCTACCATTAGATTGCTCCAGAAGCAAAATGCCTTCTCAGTACATTTAAAGTTTTGGATATTGGAAATCAACAGCAATTCTAATCTTATCTTCTTGAAACACACTGATCCTGCGGATGAACAACCAGGAAGTACCAGTCAGCGAGGGACACAAAGGAGTCTTATGTCACCTCCACCTGACAACAGCAGACACACAGAGGCTTTGTGCTGTGTTCAGAATCCATTTTGCTACTTCCTTTTTTCTCCTCCAACTGTTTGCTATTTGCAGAAGACTCACGATTCCACCCGGAATTTATTACAACAGACCTTTCTCTAAGGTCTCCTACCACCAGTGTTGCAACAAATGTAGTTTACTTCTTCCAGTCCTTTCTCTTGCAGCAACTATCTTCTTTGCAAACCTCTCCAGCTGTACTCGTATTTGCTCCTGTTTCTAGGAATCCAGCCTGAGACTTTCATCTAGGTCCCACTAGCAATTTTAATTCCTTTCCACTGCTTCATTTCCACACCCAGCTCATCTCCAGCTTCCCTTAAATACTGTGGCCCCTTTGTTCTTCCATATCTCCCCTGTATTCCCCAGTACCAACCCAGTCCCTTTTTGCTCACCAGCATTTGGTATGCTATACTCCACAGGCAAATCACACTGCATCCTTCTCCACAGTACTTGGCTACCACACCAGAAGTTACTGGAAATACAAGTTTTCCGCTTATCCAGTAAGATGATTTTACAGATTAAAAAAAAGGCTCTCAAAAACACCTATCACATTCTCCAGTGCACTTGAAGACTTCACTTCAAGTTGCAGACAGGCAACAGTTTCTCAAGGAAACGACTACAGATTTTTAGTAAAAGCACAGTATTTTCCTCTCTTCCAATTTTCCAACGTAGGAAAGGGTTTGCACAAGCCTTCACATTCAGTCTTCCCTCAAGAAGCGCTGTGACTCTGCACACTCACAGCAGAAAGCAGTGGTTAACTTTCAGAAGGCATCTGACACAAACAAAGCGATGGAGGACACGCAGCACACCACGGTAGAAATCAGAAGCTGCCTTTCTATATTCTAAAACACAGATCAGCTCAGGAAAATAATAAGGAAGCTCTGCAACAGTCACAAGCAAAACTAAGCGCATTCAAATATTCTCAAAACTTTTGGAAAACCATCAATAAACAATCTCTTCTATTTTTTTGGGCAATCCCAGCCACAACAGCAAAAACAAACATTCGCCCAGAACAGATCTAAACAAATCCAACTGCCAAATGTCATGACCTAATCCTAAAAAACAAACACCCCCCCCCCCCCAAGCCCACCACTCTTTCTAACTGCTCTTTAACAATAAGTAAATAAAAAGCGTATATAGTCAGAGGTTTTATTTTAGTGGTAAGAACATGAAACACTTTTTCATACATATTTATTTTCCTTGTCTATTAGACAGATTTCTTGTCATAATACAAATAAATCACTTGAGATCATAATGGCTATATTGTAAAGACAATTTCAGTTCTCTGTATTTTCAGAGAAATACTAACATTTCTTAAGTATTCTTGGAACTCAGTGCAGAATTTTATTTGTGACTCATCTTATATTCCAGGCATCAAGTGGCTAGATGGTTTACTATTCTGTCCCCACAAAAGCACCCTCCAGAGCAAGTTGCATAAACATAGTTAAGCTCACGTTTCAAGTCACTGCAAATACCAGATTCCCACTAGTTTTTACTGAAAACTTATCAACTTTTTACAAAAGGCTTCACTTAACATTTGCAGTGTTATTCTGGGAATTATGCATTTTTCCCGCTTGAGTAACCAAGTATGTTTTACTTCTTCTAGCTGTTTTATATACAAAATATTAAAATATTATTTGGAATTAATATTCACGGAGCTTTATAGGAGCACTGGGGTATTAAAAAATAAATATTCAGTACAATACATTTGCCAAGTATGTGTAACAGTGAGTTAAATGACATAGAAGAATGTCTATACAACACTGATGGGCCTGCATTAACAGTCCAAAGTAAACCCAGAAATTTAAGTGCTGAAAAACTTTTAATCAAAACATCACCTACAGTATAAGTTGGGCCTTTCCTCTTGTGATTTTTGCATTTTCCAACTAATGTTATGACATATATCATGAAAATTGTATCCTTTAAAAACAGGAAGTCCAAGACTACAGACCAATGTCAGCCAAATAATTCAACCAAAAAGCCTTTTTGGCAATTAGGAAAACTTGTCTCACTTTTTGGAAAAGGAGAGTTATTCTTTCTCAGATGCTATCTTGCAAGCACTATTCCTCTTTTCTTAGTATTTGCTGTTAATAAACCAACAACTAGACAGAAATGCTCCAACTCAGGAGGACAGAATTGCATAAAGATCTTCGTACATCGAATAGATCAAGGAACAACATGCCAAGTTTTATCATGTTTATCTCGTGAGGGAGGTTTCAAATGAACAAATGGTACTTATTTCAAAGTGCCATTATTAGTTAGTGTAATTCAAATAATTTCAATTAAATATGTCAAGATTTAGTTGTATAAAACAACATGCAAAAAGATATCTTCAAGCTTTCCTTTCCCAAATCCACTGACAAGACAACCTTGAATAAAACTTGCCATATGATCACTTTCAATTAATATAAGGCAAGGTTTATAGGGAGAGAGAATATCTTACAAGACATAGCTGGAACAAACAGACAAGCTCTTCAATCCTGTCTTCAGCTCTGAAACAGAAGCAGCAAATTCCAACCCAAGCTCAGGCCAGGAACAATTTTTTTGTGCTTAACTTGATTAAATTGTCAAAGTGCTTAATTTTTAAGAGAAAAGGATGGTTGGTCCTGTGGAGCAAAAGGGGAGGTAAGCAAGAGGAGATAAAGTTACCTGTCTACAGGTGGTAATTCCCCCCCAACCCCCAAACTTAGTTAGCTGGACTGAAATTATGTGGTAAATTACAGTCCCATTAAAAACCCATGAATTACTGAGTATTATTTCTGGCAGTCAAAAGAAACCAGAAACTGCAAATCCTAGGTTCCTCCTTTTAGGGTATTTCTTAAAGCTCCTCTTAGGATCACCGCTACCATCAATTACAATTCAGCATGCTAAATGGTACTGTCAAATGAAAAACAGAAGTATAGAAAAATGCTGAAGGCGTTATCTCCTAACACATAGATTGGCGTTTGCTCACTTGCTTATATGCCACACTTACATCTTCAACATTATCAGAAACAAAATGCATTACAATTTTTAGTGTAAAAGCTTGATCAAACCTGCAGTGACAGTATGCTTAATAGCTTTCATTATATATTTAAGACCAAGAATATGAGATAAACAGACTGAGAAAAGCTTACGTTGATATTTTCTAATTGAAGTAGATGCACTGTGTAATAGGATTTGACGTCTTCTGATACTAGCCTCACACGGAAACCTGTTTCACTAAATGTCATAACATCCTCTTCTTTTGTTGGCCAGTACTGTGCACATTTCACCTAAGTTATTAAAAAAAAAAAAAAAGGAAAAGAAATCTGGTTAAGTATCTTAGCACCTTGGGCTTCACATTAGCGGATTCTGAGATCCTGCCACGTAACACAGTAAACTCAAGTACCTATGATCTGCTCCTAGTTTGAGGAATTCTCATCATGTTTACAGCCAAATTATGATGACTGTTTCAAGTGCTGTTACGCATTCCAGCTTTTCTTTCATCTCAGTTCTGGCATGTTTGGAGACATACCTTAATTCTCACTCTCCCCACCCTTTCTACCTAGTTGTCTACGGTGGACAGAGATCTATACTCAGCTGTTGCAACGTTTTTCCCCTGCACTTCCAACATGGACATCTGCACATTTACAG
This sequence comes from Anas acuta, assembly GCF_963932015.1. NCBI lineage: Eukaryota > Metazoa > Chordata > Aves > Anseriformes > Anatidae > Anas > Anas acuta. The sequence continues at coordinate 110,083,818 of NC_088980.1, forward strand.
ACGTGACGCAACACATTGTGCCAATTTTCCCACGTCTGGCTGAAAACGGGAAGATTCTAGCAAAACCAAAGAATTAACAAACAATGCAAAACTGTTCCTTGTCCTTTACTCCTCCTGCCCTGCACTCAAGCTTACCACAGGAAATTTTTTCCTTAGGAAAAAAAATGACTTTTTTTATGGACTAGTCAAATCCTTTTTGCTAACAAATCCATTCTGGAAAAAAAAAAAAAAAAAGAACAAATCAAAGTGACATGTATTTATAATTAAAATTTACAGTGGTTTTTAGCACATTAGTAGAAAAACTATGTAGTAACAGAAAATTGATACGTTCTGCACATGTACTATCAGTTGTAAAGAATCAAAAATAATTAGACCAGTTGTCCAAATGGTCGGTGGCAGCAGCTTGTCTCCACTGCTACGAACACTTGTTGTTTACCGTATAAAAACAACACTGCTCTACTGGATTCAAAAGAAATAATATAAGATAGATATTTAGAAGATATTACACTGCTTCTACTCCATCTTACTTCTGTCTCTACCCTCTCCTTTCTTTCTCAACACCTTACTCTCACCTGGATGTAAATTTATTAGGTGTTGTTTCTACTGAAATTAATTTTGCGTCTTAGCTCCATCACTTCTTTAATTTAATTAAGTAAATATTGCACCAATGTCAAAGTTTGTTTTAACAAAATTCTTTTAACATAACTTTAATATAGTTGAACTTTTTGGTAAGTTGTAAAGTGAGCCACATATGTAAAATGTCTAACACCACTTACCGATTCTTTTTCAACAATCCTGTTCAGCATGACAACTGCTTTGGTTTTTTGTTGCCATACCATTAACCAAAAATGACAGCATGTATTAGGCAGTGGACCCTGTGTGGCAAAGAGAACAATGCGTCAGAGAATGCATAGGTAAAGCAGAGTTCGAACATGGTTAACATGTCACTGTGTCAAACAAGAAAAAGCCTCTGCTAGAAAAGTTTAAACAAAATATCAACAAAATGACAGAAAAGACATGCAGGAAAGTAACCATACTGCCCAAATAATCCAAGTCTTTGAAGTTTAAAGAAAACAGTAAAAATTCCAGGAAGGAATGTTTTAATTTGGGCAGCAACACTGTTATGCAGTTAGAAGATACTGCAGAGAGAGAGAAGAAGAGAACAAGAAGTAGGGGGTAGAAGTATTGTTTTTATACTTTTACACTTATAAAAAGTGGAAGTCTAAAAGTATAAAACTTCTTAGGAGTATAGAAGTATAAAACTAAATACTTCTACACCTTATTTCAAAATTCATGTTTACATTTAAAAGTATAGAAGTATAAAATCCTACTTCCTGAAGAACAGAACAGCAAGAAATACTTGAAAAGCTTTATGCATCGTTAACTATATATACTTGAATATTCTCTTTTACTTTTTTATTAAAATATAAAATGAGTTAACAGCTAGATCAAACAGGCAGTTAGTATGAGGTATATATCCAGTGAAAAAGAATCCTCCAAATGTAAGTTACTTCTGTACAAATCTATCTCCCCCATATTTTCAATCCCCATGCTACTTACTAGTTGGAATGGCTTACCTGTGTTAAAATATAGTATCTCTGGGCTTCTTCTATGACCACTAGGCTTGCATTGATATAGTCATTTTCTGTGTTCTGCAGTTTTACTCGACTGTGATCATCTAAAATTAGAAGAAACTTAAGAATTAATGATGCATCCCTCTTGATGAATACACTAACAGGCAAGCTTAGGTCTGACAAGCAATTAGAAAATAAATTCTTCAGTAATAACCAAATGACAAATGTAACCATACCCATCTTATTCTCCCCTCAGCATTCCAATGCAGAGTAGTAACTGGAATACCCATCTTTCTCTAAAACCAACTCACCAAAATGAAATAACCCCTTGGCACACACCAAAACAGCTCACATCCATCCCTCAACAGCTGTATTTCCTTAATATAACAGCACAACAACCCAAAACGAGTAACATTCTCTCATATTACACCAGATCACTTTACCGCATGCTTGAAGTTTAGAATGCCAAGATCTTCAGCAAACTAAAATTTTACAGTTCAAGGTAGAATCATAAACTGACATAGGTTAAAAAACAAAACAACAACAACAAAAAAACAAACTACGTGCAGTAATTCAAACCAAGCTTTGAACTTAATTGTCCTTATAATTTATTGTTTAACACAATTGAAAATTAGAAACACTGAGAAAGTGGCACATGCAAATATGTACCTATTTAACAAATCTTCCAATTAAACAAAGCCTGATCTAATTACATGGTTTCTACCTTTCCCATGATTGCAGAGGCAGGACAGAAAATTCCCCTATTTAGAGGACAGGGAAGCATTCAAAGGACTGCTTATAAAAGTTTAACATCAACACGAGAAAGATCAGAATGCCATACAACAATACCACAACAAAAAAATCACTGTGATTGTTTTTTTAGGACTTTTCAGTCCAATTTATCACCCTCTGGGAGGCATTTAGGTAATCAGACTTGTTCACATTAAATAATCCTTTGTCAGCCACTTATCAGACTCCATTAAATAAACAGCATCTTTCATTTAATATTTGTCCATAACTGCGTATCGTCCAACTGACTGCAAACCCCGTGAAGCTCAACCACCTACACAGACTGCTTTTAAGAGCAGGGTATAAAAAAAAAAAAAAGTTACTTCAGCATAATTCAGAAAGATATTCCACAAAGCAACTGTCAGAGCTGAGTGGAACCGGGTGCAATGCCAGTTTTTCACCTACATTCACCTGGTGCAACCCCCAAAACTCACCCAGGAAGCAGCCTTACGTCACAGCTGCTGTCAAAATATGTCAGCCCCCCTTTTCCTTTCCCATACCCTCGCTGAAAGATAGCCACACCAAAACCCTGACTTCCTTTTGACAAGTATCTTATGAAACGCACAAAATCCATGAGCTTTGGGCAAGCACCTCCCAATTACCACATTCTGTACAGTCACGCTAGTTAAATCAGATCAATCCCCTGTGCTACTGCCAGGCTATACAGCACAAGGCTTACATAAGAAGAAATCCATGAATGTGACCCTCAGTAGGCAAAAAGCTGTGAGGAATCAGGGAATAGTTACTGAATTAGCCTCTTGTTCTGTGGATTGCTCATATTATTCTATAAACAATTTCCAAATTTTTGGAAACCTGGAAAAAATACATTTACTATGCCTTGATCTGCTTTTATACTCAGCTATCTGCCACTGGCAACTGTCAGAGGGGATACAAAGCTATACACAGGCCCTTTTACGAGCCCTGGTGTAACTTTTTTATTACTTACTCTTTGGATATGGATAACCTTTAATTTCTTAAAGTCACCACACACACCCCAGGAGTAAGGTTTGGGGTCATTATACCTCCTTTAGCTGCTAGCTTTTATATGCAGTCACATGCAAACAGAGGATAAAAGCGTGCTGAAAAGCTATTTTTAATACAAAAGTATGAGAAAGCTACTGGGTTAGTCTGCTTTCATTAGCATTCCAGCTGAAAGGCAACACCATCTTAACTCTCAGGAGTCTTAAAAGAATTTACGATGCATCTGTATGAAGTAAAAAGCATTATCAAAGTCAAAAACATATTTTACTTAGGACAGTAGATTTAAGACATATCCTCTTGCACTATTTTCTCTGGAAATTAAAGTGTTACTTTTTCCTTTCATGTATCACTTTATCTGAAATGTTTCTGCTGGAGAGAAACCAAGACCTTTGTAAATATTACATGTCATCTGCCAACAGGAAAAACTTAAGATCTTGTTATAGTAAATCACACATACCGGTACTAGTGTTCTCGGAAAGGTGACGTAAGCCAGCCCTGTTAACAGTTTAATCACCCGGCAGCAGCTGCTGTACTACTGCCAGGAGATAACTGCTGAGGCCCTAATGAGGTTTCACGCTGCAATGCTTGCACACGTTTTTGACCCTACTTTTTCTCTCTTTTAGGTTCTGCTTTGTAAACATTATAAAAACTTAGGAAAGTTGAAGGAAACCCACAACTAGTTCTGTGCACAGTCACCCTCCCTCCCTCCTCCCCAGCCAAAACAGAGGCGCTCTTCCAAATACAGCGGTGTACCCAGAGGATAAAGAAAGCCACTAGCAAATATTGATTTCCCTTTCAAGGGAAAAAGGTTCCTAAAGGACACAATGACCTAGAAACCTCATTCAAGCCTTGGCTTGCTCTTCTGAATTAAAAGAAGCAAGCCAACTTTTGATAGTGAATTAGCTGTAACAGATTTCCCATATGTAAGTCATTTCCAGTTACAAAGTACTTCTGATTTATATGAATGATAAACATATCTTAAATCTAATCTACGAGATTTATCTTTAAATGTTGCCATGCCCACAACAGCTAAAATACAGCGCTCATTTTCTGAGGCGTTAATTTCCCTATTTCAACATAGTCTGAAAAGGAAGTGGAAACCCTAAAAGTGATTCTCATTCTGACTCCTGCAATAAGAAAACTACTGCCGCAACCCCCCCCCCCCCCCCCGCGAGATAAGGGAACTCTTATTACCCACTTCAGGTGAAACCCTGTCCCTCTTATCACTGACAGCACGCCCTGCATCTCATAAAAGACCAAGATTTCACATCACGCGTCCATCTGCACACTCCCTGCTAAAAGCAAAGTGCCATCTCCAGTTAAAACTGAGCTAGGAACGTTTGGCATTTCACATGATGCAGTTCTTGCAGTTGGTTAATGAAAGGTTTTTATTCGAAAACAACTGCATTTCTAGAAGTGAAACCGCTGCGTAACTTAAAAATGCTCTTCTGTCCGAGAGCCGGCTCTTGCTTGCCAAATACGGTGCTATTTGCAACAAAGGAGGGTGAAATGCTGCTTAGGGGATTAAACACAGTCACGAGCAATAAGCCACCCCAGTGGCCCAGCCTGACCCTTTACCACCTACCAGCAACCCCCCTTCATTTCACTAGTCTAAATCCAGTCTACCCGAGCTGCCAGGTGATCCCGACTTCACTGCTGTCACCGGACATACGCTCACAAGCTTCAGACAGATCCAGTTTCAGAGGGAGCCTAAGGCAAAGGAAAGGTGAGGTGGCTGCCCCCCACCCTGCCACTGGCTGCACGCAACAAATGCCATCGTGATACAGCAGTCAAGGCTAGCCCACGGCTAAAATGTATTCACACTGAAGCACATCCCTAACTTGGGATCAGCTCAGGATCCTGGTACTTTTCAAGTAAAACCAAGACAAACAAACAGTAAACTATGTCTGAACCAGAGGAGGTTCAGACTGTACATTAGGATAAGTTTTTTTTACTGGTGTTTGACCACCCTCACGGAACAGGCTTCCTAGCGAGGTGGTTGATGCCCCAGGCCTGTCAGTGTTAAGAGATATTTGGACAATGTGCTTAATAACACGCTAACTTTTGGCTAGCCCTGAAGAGGTCAGGCAGTTGGACTGGATGATCCCTGAAGGTCCCTCCCAGCTGGACTACTCTATTCTGAAGTTTAGATCAGGATGTGCCAGGAAACTCCTCTATCCCCCAAACCCAGACTAAGAAATATCTCCAAAAGCAACACTTGGGGTTTATTTATGCCATGCTTCTGGTAACAAGATGTTCTACAAAATCGTTCGATCATGAAAAAATCATTGATGCCAGCTTCTAATACGGACAACAAGAAGCGTGTAGGCTTATTTTGGACAGAACATCGCCCTGTTCTCAGCGCAGGACAGAAAGGGAACATTTTGCGATGATGATTAATCACCATTAAGCGCAAGACCAAGCACATCAACTCCGAGTCTGCTCCCTGTACAGCACGATACTCTCCACATTCCTCTCTCCCTGGCAGAGATGCTTTGAGTACCATAAGCCCGTGGTTGAAAGGTCCAACACAAAGTCTACCACCAGCCTCAGCAAAATCACAACCTCTTAACCTCCAACAGTAACGTGATTTACCTGGTGAAAAAGTTCAGAAGACCTAAGAAACTGGGTTACACATGCCATTACAAAGGAAGGCTGAAAGTAAAATTTATTATGTCATCCCCATTCTACCCTCCAAAAGAAGGAGAAAAGATATCCTGCAAATTTTATCCAGGGGATCTGACTCCTGACCCTAAATCTGGGAACACCACAAGCAGATCTCCAAGGGTATTTACAGTCAATCTGAGCCATTTGACTCCTTTGAGATTAATTAGAGATAAAATGTATAAGGAAAGCAGTAACAGAAGTCTTCGAGTTCCAATAACAGTATCAATAAAAAAAATAATAGCCTCACAAGTTATTTTCCTCTGAACAATGTTTTCTGAGAAATGGTTTCATCTGTCAGGAAATGACTGGCTGTCAAACCAAACCTATTTCAGATTAACTTCCTGTTTCAATACTGCTACATAGCCAAGATATTGCTCTCCCTGTTCTACACTAACACCAAACAGCATGACTACTGTTTTTTTGGCTAGGCAATCACTCCTGAGGGCTTTTATGCAACTAAACTTCCACACAGCGGCTCTTTAGCCAGCAAAACTGGACACTTACTACTACGAACAGGAGACTATAAAACTCAACTGGTTGTAATAGGCAGACAACTAGCTTTATACAGCTAACAGAAATAAACTTCCACCTAGAAATGGATGCACCATACAAATTAGTTTTAACACACTTGCCCTGTATGTTATAGTTGAAATGGGGCAAATCAACCCAAAGCATTTTTTCCTGCACTTGTAGTTGACATCTCTTCTGGAACACAGTTATCTTTGCATTTCCTCCTACAGATGTACCACCTGGGATTTTAGACTTGCCTGGCTGCTACACAAACAAACCTTTTTCTCATGGCTGTGGAGGCATAAAACATTTTCATCAAGTTGTGTCTGTCTTATAATATGCTTATTTAATTAGCTGGAGTATGAACTACTAGCTCTGAAGGCCTTTCGGTATGAGAGATGGCATGTTACCACCACTATTGCAGTTAAACACTTAAACAGCAGTAAGGTTTAAGAAGTGAAGGACCAGAATGTTAGGTTGTGCAAGACTGAGTCTCCCAACATTTCTGCAAGGCCAGTTCCTTCCATACGTGCACCATGACTAGATGGGCTCTTCACAGCAGCCTAACCACAAAGCTTCTACCCCAGCTGCTTTGCAGTTTAGGTCCTGGTGTCTTGGAAGATTATTTATCGTATATTCCCTTCCAGGTCTCTTTCTCCTGCCAACTCCTACCATTGTCTCAGAGACGACTGTTGTGTTCTCCTCACACAGCCTTGCTACTGGTGCCCAGCCCTGTGGGCCTGCTTTGGCACTCCAGTTCAAGCCTCTGTTCTTTCATGTATGCTAAGAACTGAGACATGCTTCATCAAGCTCATCATGTTGTACTTCCAGTCAACTAGCATGTAATTACTTCAATACCATCCTGAATTCAGCTACTACTTCAGGACTAGATTTTATTTGTGTAACAGCAAAGAGACAGAGTCCATGGATCAATACAGTCACAAAATTTCCTTCTGGCTAAACAAGCACTCCAGAAGCAGGCTTTGCCATGACAGAAGTGTTGAGTGCTCTTCACTATTGTAAAAGTCACACTGTGAGCAAGAAAAAAAAAAACAACTTTAAAAGCAAGCTGCCATTCTCTCTGCAGTTGTATAAAAGAAATGAAATACATGGATGGCAGAAATGGCAAATACATTAATACAACTTCTGTGACAGAACTTGTGTAATGGACACAGGAATAGACTTTGGGTCTCAAGGGTTCAAAACCGATTTCCTGCCTTCTCTTCTTAAGAACCCCTGCCTCTGTGTAGGTATAGATTATGTTTCATTCACTTTCTGTTTCTATTTTATCACAGGTTAAGAAGCTAATGCTGTGTTCTAGCAAGAGAGCAAAACGGAGACCCTCTGCACAGGTCAGCTAACGCCTAGCAGAGGCTTATCGGGCTGAGCATACAGCAGAAGCTAACCAACCTCAGCAAACAAAGCATCCTCCTCAGAGACGCACGCTCCACAGGCAGGACGGTAGTGGGAAATGCCACGCAGACGCAGCAAAGGGGCTGTGTATGGTATCAAGGTTCAGTTTCACGGCCATGTGCTACTTAGATTCAGCATTAAGCCAGACGGATCCGTTAGGTGGGAATACACCGTGCCAGTCAGGATCCTGGCAGCAGCCTAACAATCAGCACGCAGCACTGCTATCTGACCAGCATGACTCAGTTCGAGACCCTTTCTGTATGATTTTGAGAAGTGTCGTGCACATGCTATTACCACAACTTTCAACTGGAAACAAGGAGTTCAGCACTTCTCCAAATCTTACAATAGGTATTCACTTTAGGCTCTCACACAAAAATCCCCAAATACATCAGCAGCCCTTCAAAAATTCTAGATCCAGTAACAAGAGATTTTGCTGCTCTGGGAAGCTTAGTATGAAAGGACACACAAACATTTAGCCTGTTCCAACCTCAATATTTTGTAGAAAAATTAAGGTCGTGCTACATTTTTTTCCTATTCCTTTTGGAAGTGGTTTATGATAGCTTTCTCCAGCTATAATTACATATTGGTAATGTTTTGCTCACGTGTCTTTTTATAAGGGTTCTGGATTAACATTTCTTCAAGTAAACATTGTTTAAAGAAGTCCACACCACTTCAATACTTCAATCGCAAATAAGTTAAAAAAAAAAGAAAAAAGTTGTTTTCAGCTGAGATACAACACCATTATGTCACAAATACCACTTTTTGTCAGTTAGTAAAGTACCAAGCCCTATGTAACATACCTGCTTGCACTGAGAAAATTATAGGAAATTGTTACACACATACTTTGAACAGAACAAAATAACCAAATCTCAAGTCAACTTTAAAGCCAAAGTAGAAATCCAATGGCATTTCTCCACACAAACAAGCAGAGCCATCTACGCAGTCTTGAAAAAAAAAGTCTTAAAATAAATTGTTTGTGTTAGTAAGGACTTATTAACTTAATCTCCATGCTCAACAGATGTCGATGTTCCGATATTTTTTTTTGTCAGATAAAGCACTATTAAATGACTTCCTTATAAGAAAAAAAAATCTTTAAAATATGAATTGCTTTGCAGCTCAGAAACATTTACCTATATACTAACAACTATGGTTTACAATCTTCTCGTTCTCCAGTCAGTACTGTGAGTTCAACCTTCAGCTTTTTTCCCTTTTGTTATTTGTTTCGTTAAGAAAAAACACACATTTATCAGACGACACATGCCTACAAAAATAAACATAATATAAAACCCACAAGGACCACAAGGCTGCATTTGCTACGGTGTTTGAAGGGGTAAGTAAAAAGTCTGAAAAGTTTACTGCAGAAAATATGGAAAAGATACTTACATGGACTAACATCTCTATATCTGTTTCGATTTCTGTTTTCTGGGTATTTTGCAACTCTATGAGGGTAGTCACTGGATTTATGTCGAATTTCCTTTAAAAGACAAAAAAAAAAATACAATTTACTTATATAGACACTAAGCAGAGTAAGGCTAGTGTTCTACACATGCAATCACAAAGCTTTTGATCTTATTTACTTAATCACAGTTATTAATACAGATATTAACATTTTTAAATGAACTTTTATTACAGGTAACACTACTTTCCCTGAGAAAACATGCATTATTCTTGGCCATGCCACTGCCACTTAGATCTTTTTACACTTGGCTAACGTGACAGACTTGCACATGCACAATTTGGTAAGCAACTGATACAGCAGGAACAAAGGGGAGAACAGCGGGGATTACGCCCAGGGTTTACCTTGGATTTGCATGTTATCTCCCATAGAAATACGAGTCAGATGGAGCTAACAGCAGTATAGCTCCAGCTCCTTTACACCAACTGGCAGAGTAAACAAAGTTCAGTTACAAAGGTAACTGAACTAGTTAACTGCAGCCATAAACTCATTAATAGCCACCAAATTATTATAGGTCATTTGACAGTTCATCCCTAATAGCTGTAATTAGACACGATCCAATATGAAAGAACAGTTTTAGGCTCACAAATACCAAGTTGCATCAATGTGAAATCACAGCCTGCTTCCTCCCAGGCATTAATGCAAACCTTTTGATAATCAGCATTTGGAAGACCATCAAACAGACTCACTTACACAGTGTTTCAAGGAGTAATACTTCTCACATATTCTCGATGTTGAGTGTTTTGTTTTTTTTTGCCTCTAGTGACAGCATCTCTTCCACAACTTGGAACCAAGTACAGATTTACAACCATGAAAGCACAGATGAAGTGCTATTGACAAGCAGCCCCCAATGAACCGTACTATGTCCTTGTATCTCTGTACTGATGTCACCTCAGCAGACACTTTACATAAGATTAACAATATTTGATTTTTTTGTTGTTGTTGTTGCTTTTAGATGACGTTGCTGTATGTGATCATTATGTCCCAAAGACAACTAAACATTCTTCGGTCTTCTCTATGCTTCCGCTACCACAAAGAAGGGCTTCTCAAACTTCCTAAGTAGTCGAGATTCTTCCAGATAACAAACACAACAATAGAGGACTTCTTTGTCGTGGAAATGACTCCTTTCTAGTGGAAATCTAATATAGGTAAAACTCCATTTTTTTAGTGCCTGCTGTACGCCATGATTATGTGCAAAAACAGCCTGTGAAGAACCTCAACCATGATGTGGAGCAGCAACTGTCAAGCATCAACACCCAACTGTATATAAAAAAAAAAATAATCACTTCATCTACTACAAAAAACAAAATTTTTATTTTGGTACAGCACAATGGAGCTTGTGTTCTCCTCTAGTTTACACGGCTTACAATTTTTGGGAGCAGCTACACACACACTGAATAGATGGCAGCCATTCACTACCAAGTTCTCCCAGGATAATTTTTATTTAATTGTTCCATAGCAGAATGGAACATACTTTGTTTTAGAAAGAATTGCCATCCTCTGTGCCCAGAAACGGGCCTGTTATTTCTTCAAGAAAAAATAAAACCGTTCAAAACATTACTGCAGCGATGGGGCTTGCTAAGGAGAAGTAAAACCGTGGAAGTTTAATGACCAGTTCTGAAATCAGTTTCCCCACACACAACCCAGCTGCCACAACCGAGAGAAACCAGCCAGGCGCCAGGTGTAGTATTACACGAGAAAAAAAGCATACATAGGAAAAATAAATATGCGAAATTGCATTATTTATTCAGTCACTTATCGGACTGGACGGGAACTCCAAGAGCCAGCCTGAACGCTCCCAGCTTTACGGGGTTTCACCACGAGCCCTGGCAGATTCACGGCACTGCAGTGCGAACGCAGGTTTTCGGTAAGACGAATAAGATCTCCTAGTACTAAAATTTTATTTTATTTTTATTTTTTTTTCCCTTCAGAGAACGCACACCTCTCGCAAGGACGCTCGCTACGTGACGACACCACAGGCAAACAAACGGCCTTCCCGAACCAGCAGCCGGCGTGAAAACCACGTCGTGAGAAATTTACGTGTGATTTAAAAACAAATAAATAAATAAAATCACTTTTTTGCTTCATTTTCTCCTCATCCTGCTGCGAGGAGCTGCTCCCCCCCCCCCCCCCCCCCAGGATCACCACACGGCGCTCCCCCCCCCCTTCACTCCACTCCGTCCGCCGCGCATGCGCACGCGCAGCCGGCGCCCCCTCCCTCAGGCGGCGCGCACGCGCGGCAACGGCGGCGCAACGGCTGCTCGCGGCCCGTTGCTGCCTCAGCGCTGCCTCAGCGCTGCCGGGCGGCCCGGAGGGAGCGGCCCGGCGGCGAGCGGCCCCCTCCCCGTTCCCCGTTCCCCATTCCCCACCTCCCCCCGCCTTTAACCTCCCCGTGCCCCGCTCACCAGGTACCGCGCCTGCCAGTCGTTCGTGGCGTCGATCTCCTGGAACTCCCGCTCGATGGCGGCGGACATGGCGCCGCTGCCGGTGTTAGGGGGAGCAGCCGGAGCGCCAGCTGGCCCGGCGGCCGCCGAGCTGCCCACCCCCGGGGAGCGGCCGAGCGCGCTGCGCTCCGCCCCGCCGCCGCCGCTGCCCGCGCACATAGGCTCGCAGCCGGGCCCGCCGGCGCAGCGCGCATGCGCCGCCCCGCCCCAGGCCCCGCCCCCTCCGCCTCGCGCCCAATCGCCGCCCGCCGCTACCCCTTCTGCACGCCCAGCCCGATAGCCACGCCCCCTCCCCGAAGCCACGCCCCCTTTGCCTTTAGCCACGCCCCCTTCTGGGCGTAGCCCCGCCCCTCGGGACACGCCGCCGAGCGCTAATGGCGGCGCGGGGCGGGCGGGGCGCTGAGGGGAGGGCGCTGAGGGGAGGGCGCTGGGGCGGGCGCTGGGGCGGGCGGTGGGCTCCTGGCGGGAGGTGTGAGGCGGCAAGTGGGTGGATAGAAGCCGTCTTCCAAGGAGCGAATTTTAATAAAGAAGTAAAAATAGAAAAGAGTTTTAATAAACGAAACCAAAACGTCCTCGCTGGTCTGAGTCTTTTTCTCTGGACAGCGGCGTGCTGAGTGATCTGTGCGTGTGGCGTTTGGTATCGAAACACGGTTGCCTTTTTCTGCTACCTCCATGCCGCAGGCGCCGTGACACCCATGAAGCCCTCTGGCACGGGTCACCCCTAAAGGAAGCCCAGTGGCTGGCAGTCCAAAGAACAGGCAGCGGTGTTGCCCAGTGACACGATACTTCCTCTTAATTGTAGCGCAAAGGCCAGGGGAGATGTGGAGGTCACTGCCTGTGGAGTGTGAGGAGATGTCCTGCCTCACTGAGCCGGTGTTCAGGTCTTATCGTTTAAGGAGCAGCCTGCATCAGCTGAGCCAGCCGTTGGGACATTGGTGTATTTTGAGAAGGGTGCAGGAGAAATGTAGTTTGGATACATAAACACATCAATCTGTATTCTGCTCTTCTAATTAGCAGCCGCAATGCATGTTAGAAGCTTGTATTTGTCTTGTGATATTTGGGGATGTAGACTCCTAGAAACCAACCTTTCCTTAAACGCCCCCAGGGACAGTGATGCCACCACCTTCCCTGGAAAACCTGTTCTAATGCCTGACTGCTCTTTCTGAGAAGAAATGTCTCCTCATTTCGAACCTGAACCTCCCCGGCACAACTTGTGCCCATTACCTCCAACCCTATCACTACTTATCTGCGAGAAGAGGCCAACCCCAGCTCCCCACAGCTTCCTTTCAGGTAGTTGTAGAGAGCAATGAGGTCTCCCCTGAGCCTCCTTTTCTCCACATGAAACAATCCCAGTTCCCTCAGCTGCTCCTCACAGGACTTGTGCTCCAGCCCCTTCATCAGCTTCGTAGCCCTTCTCTGGACACGCTCCAGGACCTCAGTGTCCTTCTTGTACTGGGGGTCCAAAACTGAACACAGTATTTGAGGTGTGGCCTCACCAGAGCCGAGTACAGGGGGACGATCACCTCCCTGGTCCTGCTGGCCACTGTTCCTGATGCAAGCCAGGCATGTTGGCCTTCTTGGCCACCTGGGCACACTGCTGGCTCCTGTTCAGGCAAGCATCAATCAGCATCCCCAGATCCCTTTCCTCTGCACAGCTTTCTAGCTACTGTCCCCCAAGCATGTAGTGCTGCATGGAGTTGTTGTGGCCAAAGAGCAGGACCCCGCACTTAGCCATGTTGAACTTCAATGCACTGGCCTCTGCCCATCGACCCATCCTGTCCAGGTCCCTCTGCAGGGCCTTCCTACCCTCCGGCAGATCGACACTTCCCCCCAACTTGGTGTCACCTGCAAACGTACTGAGGGTGCAGTCAATTCCCTCATCCAAGTCATCAATAAAGATATTAAAGAGGATGGGCCCCAACATTGACTCCTGGGGAACAGCACTGGTGACTGGTCACCAACTGGATTTCACCCCGTTCACCACCACTCTCTGGGCCAGGCCATCCGGCCAGTTTTTAACCCAGCAAAGAGTGTGCCTGTCCAAGCCATGGGCTGCCAGCTTCTTCCAGAGCATGCTTCGAATCTGTAGGCAGATCAGTGCCTAGAGGCAGCTTATGTAAAAATAAAAGTTTATTAATTGTCATGTCTTTCTGGCATAATTGATAAACCAGGGACATTTGGAGAAATTGCTATTGTTTGTGCTTTGATAGTTATTTATTTATTTATTTATTTATTATTATTTTTTTTTATGGCAAATCTGAAAATATTGTACCAGTTCTGGTTTTGTTTTGTTTTGTTTTGTTTTGTTTCTTTGGGAACTGAGCCCAGGCTAGGCCCAGGACTCATAATGGTCTTTGGAGGAAAACTGGATATACAACATAATCCATGTCCACTCATTAGACAACTTTATTTACTCTGTTGCCAATAGCATACTCCAGCTCTGTACTAGCAGACAAACTGCTATATAAACTCTTAAACCCTTGAGTCAGCGTGAGACATACGCAAAACAGGATAATGGAGTTGCTGGAATGTGTGGTGTATTAGAGTTTTCTGTCTTAGTATAAACACAAGCACGTAATTAATGTAATGTTTCCTTATTAAAATATCCGATAAATTGAGAAGCCCCTTGCTGTGCTGACGTATCATCTTCCCAAGGCAGTTGGTATCCACAGCAGTTCTGATCTCAGAATTGTTTTTGATGCTCTTGCGCATCTGAATGGAAAAGACCAACCAAGTTAACTTAAAATATTTGTCCAGTGACCTTGGTACAACAATTAAGTTTAGTACCAATCTGGAATGGACTCCACATGTCCATTTTTTGGATCATTCACTGGTAATTACCTAAGTATCACTTATTGGAAATGATCTGTTTTGTGCTGCTTTTCTTAGAACGGTTTTGGATAGTAGTAGATGAAGAACAAATTCTTCCCTGATATGATTTTATTCACAGATGTACTCCACGTCAATATTGGCTGCTAAGGAATAAAGCTGCAATGTGTTTAAGCTTGCTATGTAGTGTAAGAGCATGAGAGTATGTCATTCCTGGTTTAAGTTTTATAGACCATGGCCTAAAGGAGAAGAGGATGCTCCCTCTCCCCAAGAAGGGGATGGCCTGGAAACCCAGAAGGGCTGGACACTCTTTTGGGATCTGCTAGGGAGTAGCAGAAGCTGAACAGAACAATCCAATGTCCTATGGACTCCTGGACTCCTGTGGTAAAGCTGAAATAATTGTGAAGCATGATAAGGAAATTGCAACAGGCAGATGTGCTGTCATGAGTGAATAGGCACTCACTAGCTGAAAAGGCAGCCATCCAGGCTGTTCAATGGGTAGAAACACTTCAGCCTCTGCTGTGGCTCTGTGAAGCAGCCCTTCCAGCAATCTAAGCCGGGGTGTGCAGTCAGACACAAAACCTAATGTCTGCGAGTCGATGCACGGGGTGTGGGGTATGGCCATAGGGAGAGGAGAATAATCAGTTGCCAAGAGAAAGGTGACTTGAAGTTGTCATTTGTCTTGCTTGCAGACGGGATCTTGCTTGCTGGGGCTGGTTTGTATATTCTAGTCAATCTTCTGTTCCTCTTTCCTCTTCACACCCCAGCTACAATGATGTTTATTGAAATCATAGTGTCCAAGTGAGGAAATCTAAGGCAGCGAGTGTCCAGGGTGGCTCAATGTCATTCCACATTACTGGTTAGAAGATCATTAAATTAACATCTGAAAAGTTGTACGTGATCTTTAGTGCTGTTAACTAAAGCCTCTTTAAACAGCATTTAAATTTAAAACTCAGGATTTTTGAGAAGAAACTGGATAGTCACCTATAGAAACTGCCTAAGGCTGGCATAAAGGCTACACAATAAAAGTTTACAGACTTGAAATTTCTTGAAGACCACTAGTTTATCAAAGTTTCAAAGTATTTCCTCCACAGATTGCACAGGTCTCTTCCATTTTAAAACCACTTCTGACCTCACAGTTGTTGCTCCAAAGCATGACTTTCCATTACTGTATAAAGGTTAAAGAGGCGATTGAACTGCAGTTTTGGAAACAGCATTATGTTGCCTTGCTAGTGAGTCTTCAAGTCACATTCTCTCATAATTTCCTAATGATGTTATCAGGATCTTCTAGCTCGTTTACATTCTGCATTATAGTGGCTTCCATGTTTGATATTTTCATCTGCATTTGAGCTTATCTCCCAAATTACACAACTAAGGGCATTCTCTGAATTATAGCTGAAAAGGTTGCAATGCACAACTCATACCACTGTTATTTGCTAGGACAAGTCTTGTAAGAAAATGATGTTTTGGCAGAAGAAGTTTGTAATGAGGAGTATCGGTAAATGCTTCTGTTGTAAATCTGTGTTCTCAGTTTTTTGTTCCAGGTTTTCTTTGGGTTTCCTGGCATCTGAACATAGCAATTATGCCTGGTTTTGTGGGTGTAAAAGTTTGCAAATTGTGTTTGCTTTTATTTTTATTTTTTTATTTTATTTTTCTTTTTAATAGTTTGAAATAAAGTCATAAAAGTAATTTTGGCAATGTGATTTAGGATAGTAATCCATTTTGTAATTTATGTTACTGCATTAGACAACCTGCAGTACCAATAACAGGAAAGGAATTTCTTTTACTGCTACCTAATGATTATTTTAAAAATCTTGTTGTTACCAATTTCATGGAAACTTAAATCTACCATGTGGTAGTGAGCCTTCAACATATATTACAGTAATTAATTCTGCCCTTCCTGTGCTAGCAGAGGTAGATCTATGCAAGATTGTGATGTATTTGTCTGTTCTTAAGTAGGCTTTAATACATCTGATTTCATACAGTTTCCCGTATAAGCTCATCCTATTGAGATAATCAGCAGCCCTGTAGGAGCCACGTTCTCTGAGTCACTGTTTCAGTGGCAGGCTTCCATGAATGTGTGGAGAGTTTTTGCCTGCTGGGATGTCGTTTAGTATGCTATATAGAGCAAGGTGTTTGTGCCTGTCAGTGCGTAAAGACACCGGGTCTCGTAAGGACTGTGGAACGCTAGATACGAATTTGCATAACTGTATTTACTTCGCAAGGCAGGACTGTAATAACTGATATACCTCTCTTCTTGCTCTCAAAGTAAATCAGAAAGTAAGGTGGAAAATGGATTTTGCCCATAGGTGGCGAAGAACTGTGATGAAATTGTTGATTTGTCAGGCAGTATGATATCCTAATGAAAGCAAATCAGTAGTGCACGTAAAACTTATCTTTCCTCCTTATTTTGATAATATGTTTGTGTCTTAGAACAATGGCTTTGAAGTAATTACCAAATTATGAAGTCTTAAAAAAATCCGGTTTGGATAACAAGCATATTACAGCCTCTGAACATGTGCTATATTTTCTTTGGTCCAGACATTTAAAACTTGTCATTCATCTCCTTACGGCACATAAACTGCTGTAACTGCCAAACCAATTTGTTTCCTCAAAGAAAAGAAAAGCTGGGTACAATGAACTGAAAGAAGAATCTGTAACACAAGTTTTCCAACAGGAATGCCATCGAGGCCTTTAATGCCTTATTTTAGCCAGGGAAGAGCTCCAGCAGTTCCAGTCATGATGCTGCGCTTACTGGAATTGATAACCTGGGGAGAAAAGCACCTGGTGCAGCATCTGTTCAGTATCAAAACGTGCCTATGAAATCTGTGGTTCTTTTGAATTTTAGATCTTTTCCCCAGTGTTTCTGCACACATGAAGGGATATCACCAGTTCACAAAAGACGTCCTTCTCTTTTTCATAAACTCATGCCACCATTTCTCAAGCAGAACACGGCAACTCCTTTAGTGCCAGACAATCTACGTGCAGTGGAAGTAACTTGTCACAAAGAAAAATGTTCATTGAGGTGTCCTACAGCACCATTTAGTTTATTTTGTCACCCTTTTATATGAGAAATGTCTTGACTGTGTGTTAGATCACCAGAGTCAGATTCCTCTCAATATGGCAGCAGCGGTGGTGAAAGAAGAAATGAGATGCCTTATCTGTGAAACTGCTACACATGCAAGCTTGGTTCTAGGGGTTTCCTCTGGGTAACATTTCCGATCCAGTGATGCTAGTATTTCTTGGTCCCATACAAAGTGTAAGGATAATTCCCATTTCATTTCTAGAGCTTCAGGAAAGTAGGATGAGGGAGAGAGGTGAGGGAGGTAACTGCATTAGTTGTTGCTGCTAAATCTGCTGTCAAATACAAATAACTGTGCAACGTGAATGTAGAATTTACACCAACCTGTCACAGCAAGTGGAATAAATTCTGAATACCTTGGGAAGGAGGTTTCAGTGAAATAATGCAACGATTGTGCTGATAAAACATAAATACATATGGCTATCAGGGCATATAAAAGGTAAAACTTTCCCTTCTCTCACTTTGCTGTGAGAGGAAGTATCTGGGAGTGCTCTGTCCGCACAGAGGAGTGAGTCATTAATAGGTTCAATAATTACTGAAATCTATGCTGCAAATCATAACCCCTGATTACTCTAATTGGAAACTTATACATGCATCATTTTATCAAATTGTTTTGTAACACAAATTACATGTATGTATACATTTTAAACTTCCAGGCATTACCAGATGTGATGGAAATTAAATTAGCTGGAATTACCAAATGGAATTACCAAATGCTAGATTATATTTTTCCCAATATTTTTTAAATATTTCTGTAAAAAATTGGGCAGATACACTAGCTTGTCCTTAACTGCATGACTAACTCTTTGAAGTTGAACTCTTTTGACATTAGAATATAGCATTGTTGGGGGAAAATGGAAATAATATTTTCATGTTTGACTAATCTGTTTAATTCAAGAGGCAGTGGGTAGGTAAACTCCATGCACAAAACACTTTTATTCAGAATTTAGTGTGCGTGCCTATACTCTGTGAATAATATTTGTGTATATAACCATCTCTGCCTGCAACCCTCCCACAGAGCACTGCAATGCGCTGTGAACTCTCTGTGTATTTGAGATGTCCCTCGTGGTTTGTTAGGTTCAAAAGTTACACATAGTACTTGGGGACAGTATATCAGCCACTCATGAAGGATGCACAAATCTGAAAGAATTGCATCTCAGCTTGTTCCAAATCAGATAATTTTTGTGAAATGTTGAATATTTTGTCAGCTCTATCTGTTAGGTATACACTGTCTTCTCCATAACGTGGAATATGAGTTACCCTGGGCAGGAAGCAATTGCTGGTAATTAGCATCACTTATCTCGACTTTGCTGAAAAGAGTGTTCACTGCTCAGCAGTTGCTATTAAGCCTCCACAATAGAGCTGTGTGGGAATGTTCGAAGTGCCATTATTTTAACGTCATGATACAAATGTATCTTAAAATACTCAAGAGCTCTTTTCAGTGTGTTCATATGGCGGGTACTCTCTTAGCTTTGGACTCTGTTTGTTTTTCCATGTGTCTAGAGTTTTCAATTTAAATGTCTGTCACAGCACAAACATCCCTTATTCCTGAAAGGCCAGCCAACCATGCTAATTAGTACAAGTCTGCAGAAAATAGACTTAACAATGTGCAGACCTCATTTTTGTCTTGCAAGAGTGAAGTTTAGAAATAATTTAATTGAAAATATAAAAACAAGAACCATGACCATAAACTTTATGCAGCAATTTAAAATTACATAAATTCTTTGCTGCATTTAATGATTGGTCCCTTGGATAACCTGTCCTCGTAGCAATTCCTGTTGCAAATCTCTCCCTGTTATGATTCTGATTTAACAGCAACTCCATGTTGAGACAGGATGAATGGAGTGGTCAGAGATGAGTATAAAACCACCATACAGTTTCTCGTCAAAGGGAACACATTGTTGTAGCTGACTGTAAAGCAGCATAGTTGTTACTGAGAATTTGACTGGAGGGGGTGGTGGGAATTGAAGCCTTAAGTGCATGAAGTGAAACGTTTTCAAAATTTCCAATGAATGGAAAATTAGCTTCTGCAGTTATGTGTCTTTTAGCAGCTAAAGTATGATTCCCCTGGAATTCCCTGGAATCATTGCATGCTCTTAATCCAGATATTTCAAATGCTTCGGAAACAATGAACAATTATTGTCACAATAAGTTCTAAACTGTTTTCAGTGAAAGCCACATGGTGAGCACATTTTAAAAAATGAAACAGTCTGTGCAGGCTATCTACAGGCTTACATAGATCTGTCTAACCTAATTCTGCAGTTTGGGTGGCAAACTTCTTTGCTTCATCCTCTTTCCTTTCTGAAACATCAGAGGGAAGAAGAGTGTTTAGCAGGCTTCTAGGCTTTCGATGTTCTCTCTACTGGAGTCTGAAACATTCCTCAACAGATCGGTTTAGCTTTGACCACTTTTTTGGTGGTCTCGCTAGAAAGTGATTCCATCACTGTCCAGCTCATATTTGCTGATACGTATTTAACTGTGTCCCAGTTAAACAAACTCCATCCAGTTATGCCTGCAGTCATTTCACAATGTTCTAAAAGCTGTATGAAACATATGATATTGATAAACAGGTGATTATAAAACCATTCCATACTCTACCCATACACTATGTGGAAACTGGAAATCTGAGAGAGGCAGGGTCTCTTCTACGTAAGAAGAAATGAAAGCATCTTCTGACAGTTTGAGAACCTTGGCTATGCCCTTTCATGTTACCCTTTCAGTTTTATTTCCCCAAGTCTAATGTGCACAAGCACCTGCCCTGGCTGGGATTCCTGTTAGCCCTGGAACACAACATTTAATTTGGTTCTTCCGATTGCGATTGTATAAGCACTTACTTTTAGACACATAGAAACGGCCTCAAGGAGTATTCTTTTGTTAAATGTCAAATGTAAAAGGCAGTTTGAATGAATCCTGGGTTTGTTAAACTGCTGCACTTGTGGATGTAGAAATCTATTAATGACCTTATATACCTGTTCAAATATATGTATATATATTTAGGTGGGTGATCCTGTTGGGACTGAGGAATAGGTGTTTGTTTTTCTTTAAATGTTACTTTCAAAAGCTCTTTAGCCTATTACAGCTAAATAGAATTTTAATGAAGCATGTTTGTTACGCTTCCTGACAGCAAAAGTACCAACCATGTGACACGTAATGAGGAAGTTATCTCCATAGCTAACACTGCAATGATGACATTGGTCCTGTTGCCAGAAACCTTTCAAACTGCCTTGTACAATTTCTGCTGCGCTTGAAATTCAGATTTTAACCAGACAAAAGTTCAGATAGTATACTCTGTTACAAGCACTTATTCTTCTCTTTCAAAAAAAAAAAAAGTATTAAAAGGGTTTATTTCTACTGATAGCCAATGACATTTCCATTTTAACTTTGCAATATTTCTTTTATTTGAATAGAGAACAGCCAGACCAACTGCAGGTACAGACAACACAGGCAGGTTGCCTACGGATGCGGATGTCCAGGGTGGCAAAACAGTCTCAGTAAAAAGCAGCCAGGCTTCACTCTTTCCACTGCCGAGGCCTTTTCTCCTGTGGAGAGGGAGAGACGCATTTAAGCTGTTATGGTATGTGGGCACTGGATTTCTAGCTCCTGCCAGCAAACTCTCTCAGCCTGACTGATTTATACTTTTATTTCTATCTGTTATGCTGTATTTGTGTTGTTTTATACTCACTCAGAGTGAGCATGTGCCAGCAGTAGCAAACCTGACCCTTCTGACTCAGTCCTATCTCCGCCCCTTCCCTGTACAGGGCAGCTGAGCCCTGGCAATGCTGGAGGAGGTGTAAAAAATGCCCTGTTTGCTGCTGAAGTGGTAAGAAGTGTGGGCAAGGAGAAGCTCAGTCTAGAGACTGGTGGGTTGGCAGCCAAAGAAGAGTGAAAAGGGCCTCATAATTCTCCTCTTAGTCAGCCAAAACACCACCAGGTCTTCTCAGCCTGTCTCCACAATGAATCTGCCTGCATGTCCCTCTTCTCTCTTCCCCATACACTTCTTCATGTGCCTCCACTGTCCACAAACCCCATACTCCTTCTTATACCGACCCTTATAACTACTGCTGCAAAATTCAAATTTTCCTACCCATGGAGAACCCTAGTGTCAGCTCCAGGAATCAACTTTTTTTCAATGTAATATACATTATTATATTAAGTTGAATACCCACTGTTAAAATGTGAGAAAGGAAAGCTGCAAAGAAAGGAAAAAAAAACAACAACAACAAAAAAAAAACACATAATGAAGAAGATGTGATGCCTTGGGTAAATGAAATGAAGTCACATTAGGGACCTCTGGCATCATGATGCATATCTGGCATCATACAGTACCCTGTGAGAGAAACCACCCTGTGTAATGTGGCCCAGCCCTGCTTTGCATGTCCCCCAGGCTATGCCTCCCTCCTCAGAGCCAGAGGATTGTTATTTGCACTGTGTCTCCATCCCACGGTCAAGAAGCAGAAGAACGAAGGCCATAAGATTTCCTTCTTCCCTCAGCAGCAGTGCTCTTCCCCATGAGCAGGCTGCAGAAGGAAATGAGACTTGGCTGTGTGCAGGAGCACAGATAGACCACGGGCTCCAGAGGTGGAAGGGTATTCACAGTGAGGAGATGGACACACGAGAGGATTCTCGATCAGGCGTGGGATACGTGGGATAGTTCAATGCTGTGCTGCAGCTTTTGGCGTGCAAAGACATTAGGAAGGGTAAGTCATCTGAGGAGATGGAGAACCAGTGGGATATTTGCCTTCTTCTGACCCCACTGTCCAAATAACTAAATATTACTGTGGTACTTGGTGGTGCTTTGAAATCTTTTCTTACCATCATGAAAAATTCACATTATCACCCACATGTAAAAGCATCAAAGGCTTCCTTAACTTGTAAAGAAGCGTAAATACCCCTTCTGTAAGCAACAGCCTTAATATTGCATTCAATATTACATCATGTGTCGTCTGCAAAGATGGTTTAACCTTCAACTTGGTGAGAGATTTATACATTGTCTTCTACTTCTGCTGTTTCTTTCCATACATACAAAAACAGACAGGGGAAAGTCATTGCTGCTAAGTTTAGACTTTCCTGTCCTCAGCGTGAAAACTCTCAGGGCCAGCTTTTTTACATTTTCACTCCTACAAGTTCTGTTTCTATTTCCCATCCTGAGATCACTGGTTTAAAGATAGCTCAGATGTATTTATATGGTCTGAGATCAACCCTCATATTCATCTGTTACGAAGCCATTACCGCTCCCTTCCTAGCTGTCTGTTATATTGCTCGTCTGTATCTTATCCCAATTTTCTCTTACATTTCTTTGCAGGCTCATCTGACTGAAAATAGTTTTCCATCCATAAGCCACTTAGATCAAATCACTTTGGGTTCCCCTTAGCTCATTTTTTTGGGCTGCCAAAGCTATACTTGATCATAACTGCGTAACTGTTTTGCTCAGATGACATTTCTTAGGCTAATCAAGGACTATTTTGGTTACTTTGTCTTCCTGTAATATTTCTTTCATTGTGTGGTAAAATGTAAATTTTTTTGAGCTGAAGTTTATTTTTCTTGTGTCTATGCAAGAATTCTTTTTAAAGTAAACATTAAGTTTTAATTTCAGATTGGGACATCCAACTGATTTCCTAGCAACCTAGCAAAACAAGGTTTAACTCAAACTGTGATTATAGCAGCAACAAAGCAGCATGTCATATAAAGAAAGAGTTGTTCTTCCACTTTCCTTAAACACATGTAGGAGTTTTACTCTCACTTTATTCACATGAAGACTTGGGGACTTTATCTACCCTCATTTCTGCTCATGAAATCTAATTTTGCTACTAATTTCTTTCTATGATCTGCCAGTCATGCCTGGTAAGTGATCCTCTTAATTTGACTTACTCTTCATAGCAATAATTTCTGGTGTTCTTTTTCCTTGACAGGAAAATATCCCCACATCTTTCACATGCTTCTGCAATTATGGGTGCTTTCTTCAGAAACATCAATTTCTAGATTTCTAGTTGGTATGACATAGCATTTTACACATACAAGACCACTTGCTGGCAGTGCGCCTAACGTTTCCAAATTCTAATCATTAAGCTTCAGATTCTCAGAGCTAATCAGCCTACTTAATGACTGGGTTTACTGGAATTTTTCACCAACTCTAATTGTTCAGTAATACACTTATTATTGTGTCAAATACAAAATACTTGTATTTCCAGAGTGCTTTAATCTGTTAATTTCAGAAGACTTAATAGATTTTAAGTATTTTACCCCCTATGAACTATTACGAATTATTGGGAATTGAATTTTCACGTTGAGGAAAACATGATACAGGAAAACTCATGAATGCCACAGGGCCAGGAAGATCCCCTCTGTCAACAATAACATTTTTAAATGGTTATCAGAAATGGAACATTTCACTATGCCATATGCTGTTCGCCGTTGGCATGATAATCCATGATTGTCCATAATTGATCAGTTCCTAGTGCAGCTAAGACCAAAGCAAGTGATAAAGGTAACCACAAAAGACAGACTTCCTCAATTTGTTTTTTTGATTTACTTTCTTCTTGGCAGGCCTTTGTATCTTTTAAAACCTTCCTGTATAAGCAGAAGAAAGCAGTCAATAGGGAAAAAAAGGAAAGTATTAATTGCATTTTCTTTAAATCCAAAGGCAGTGACAGTTACGAGTCATTCTGAATACCTCTACCAATGTTAATATGGTTACACTGACCTTCCAGCAGAAGATAATTAAATGATACAGGTTTATACAGTACGAATAAAATCAGCCTAATGTGTCAAAAGCGAAAAATTAATCTTATCATAGATATTTTTCTTTCTCCTCCTATTCTGTGGTTTAATTTAATCTAATCTGTAGATAATACTGAACCTAAATTTTAAAAAATATGTATCAAGACTGTCTTAATTCAGTATGTTCTTCCTCTGTATGTGATCTAACATATAATAAGGTTAAATTCACACTGTCTTTTCTGCCTCATACTTACCATCACCACGAAGGAAATGTTTTTCTTTACTGTTCAGCTCTAGCTGTAAAATGAAGTACACAGAGGTTAGCTAATGGTCGAACTCGTGGCTCCATAACTGGAAACTGCAAATCTTGTGGGGTTTCTATAAGTTCAAGCAGGCTTCCCATTACCTTGCTACATGGTACAAAGTGTTCTGTCTGCCACCAGTAACGAGGGTTGCTTCTGCCCTCCTGTCCTTTGCCATGGTGGGTGCTTATCACTGCTCTGCAGTCCATATCATGCTTTTGTGCACCACTGCTTCCACCCTCTGGATACCCAAGAAACACAGTAGGGAGCTACTGCACTTACTACAGCAGTCAATGCCTTGCTTCCTAAATTTGTTGGACCGTTCAAAGGGGAATGTCTTGTTAGGCAGTAATCTTGAATTGTTAGGCAGTACTCTTGAATAAACTTTATTTCATCAAGTTTTAAGATCTAAAAAATTTTGTACTTCTTATTCAAAAGACTAAAAATAGGCAACATAATAACAAAGTTTTACATTTGACCTACGTGAGGAAGTAAAACATTTGAACTACATACAGTTTTCACATTATTTCCATTTCATAACATCTTGGATGTCAAGATGTCTGTGGTCTTACATGACTTATCTTTCGTCATTGGAAAATCCCTCTCTTGATGTAGCATGTTAGTTTTTATAGACCATTTCTTTTATAGCATTTGAAGTCTTCCTGAGGAGATCCAGAGAGATTTAATCTTATTCCACAAAATTTATTTTACTTGCTCTTAATCTAGAAGATGGTCTGGCTTTTTTTTTTTTTTTTTTTAAATAAACATTGTTTCATTTCCCAGAATATGTGAATCCCTCTTCGTTACACTGGATATCATCTGCTGTATTTGACAATTTAATGACTGCTTGCCTTAATATAAGGGGTATAGTTTGTCCCCTCACCCCTTTTGTAATTTTGATGTTTCAGCATGAGATGATTCCTCTATTGAACTTTAGGTCTGCATCAGTGTTTCCACTAATAAAAAACACCTGATACAAATGTCACCATGGGATAAATGTGTTTATTTCATAATTGGGCATTGACTGGAATTGAACATAAGGGTAAATTAACATCCTGGGATGACAATCCTCACATATTTCCTGAATTTTTTAATCATTAAATAATTGAAGATTTTGAACCCAATTCCAAAATACATGTCAAGAAAACTAATTCTGATTGCTCTATTCTTTATCTGTCATGACTAGACAGATGAAAATCTGTGATAGCAATTTTGCTATTAAGGTCTTCTCTCTTTTTTTTTCTTATTATTTTTTATTTTTTTATTGTTTTATTTTATTTATTTATTTATTTTTTATCAGGCTCAGTACAAATTTTCCTCACAGAGTGACTAACAGATATATGACCCTTGTTATAATGCCAACATATAAAACTAACTTGTAAAGACATTACTTTTTGGAAGTTTTTTGGCCCCCAGATCTGGTCCCCAGCATTTTTTTACTCGGAACACAATTCGACAGAGCAGTCAACTCTTTCTTTAGCTTTGAGGATGCTGAAATGGTCCCTGGCTTAAAAAGAACCAGTTCCCAGCCCGTCTCTAAAAATAGCTGCTTAGGGCTAAAATCTGAGTTTCATTTCTGTTACGTGAACAGCCAGAAAGACTCCGCCTCCCTTCTCCGTTGAGTTCGGTGCTGCCTAGTCTTTACATTTTCAGTACTCAGTAGCATACCCCAGACTTTTGTATTTTGAGAGGGATTGCACTCCCTTTACATCATATAGGAATCCCATTTTTCTGTCTCAAGGGTGAATGGTATAAGGCACTTTGAAATCATGGCAGGTTGTCCGTGGTGTAAATTGCCACATAAATTAAGGCCATTAAAACCTTCTACTGTTTCTTCTTCCCTTTCATTTGTTGTCTTGTTACTACCAGATATTACATATTTGGTGAAATGCCTTAAAACAACATTACTTTTTAATTAACAACATTTTTTTTTTCCTCTAGGTCTGCCAGCAGCTGACAAGTTGGAAAGATGTGCTTTTCACTTTCATTCTTGTATAGAGTTAGAGGCAATGCCAATTTAATCTGTGACTGAGGCTCTGCAATGGTGCAAGTCTAACCTACTACTTCAAATTCAGTGATGCAACCTGAGTTTACGCTATTTAACTTTCAGGGATTGAACCAATTTAAAGCTTTTGGACTATGACAATTCTTGGAAAACATTCCCACAGGTTTATTTTCTTCTTATACATTTGTTTGCTATCTCCGTCTCTTTCAAAGCAGTCAGGACTGGTTTGCTTATCTGTTCTCTGGAAAAGTTCTCTGCACTAGGAACCATGGTTAGAATCAGAATCCTGATCTAAGAGTATGACGAAAAGTGTTGCACTCCAAGTTGGAAACTGGAGAGGAAAATGTTCATGTTTATGTAAGAATTGCAATCAAACAGCTGATTTCACCTCTTCTTACACCTTAAGAGATGCTTACACCTTTTAAGGGAAAACTTTAAACCTGAGAAGCAACAGGCAGTTTTCTATTTTTCCCTTGGGGATAGTGTACTCTTCTGTATTTTGCTTCTATACAAACAGTTCAAACTTTTAAAGTCCCGTTGTCAGTCATACAACCAAACAACCTTGCATGGCATTACATGTTCCCCTCCAGACAGATCAAGCCCTGAATGCAAGATCAGACAAGTAAATAATGCCAACATGTAAAACTAATTTGCAAATACATTACTTTTTGGCCTTTTTTTTTTTTTGGAAACTTTGTGGGGCTTAACAGTACTGCAGAGAAGAATGAGAAGAATGTCTTTCTTCTGGTGTGAACTGAAATTATAGCTCTATGCCACACTGTCTTTTTTTTTTTTTGGTGGTGCTGGGGACAGGGGGGGGGGAAGATAGATACAAAATTCTTTGTGGACACCTGAAGGAGTTGCAGCATAATAAAGTTAGGTGAAGGAAAAGATCCTTCCCTGTTGTTGTTGTCTTTGTTTTCTTTTCCATACAGTCTTAAAATTAAGGTCCCATTTTCTGGCCTTTGGCAGATTGTAAGCATGCTGGAACACTTCACATTATGTAGACCATAGTTGACCATAGTTGTCTGAAATGATGTCATACCTATAGTCTGCTGTAGGCTGAAAAGTAGCCTGTGCCTCAGATACCGGTATATTGCTTTTGTTACTACATCCCTGTGAGTCTTCCAAAGGGAAATGAAATTATTCTACTGAGAAGAAACACCGTCCAGAAGACACTTGAGTGGTTAGGGCCTGAATTCTCACTGAAACCAAAGGCAGGTATCTTACTGATGTGAAGAAAGAGGCTTTAATCTATCCTGGCTTGTTTACTCCCAAAGGAGCATGAAAGAGACATGTGTCCTTGTATCTGAAGAGGAGGTGAAGGAACAGCTAATGCAAGGAACACAAACTAATTTGCGTCAGGCTAATAGGTGGTTGGCTCTGAGCTTGGAGACTGCAACAGAATCACAGAATCATCCAGGTTGGAAGAGACCTCCAAGATCACTGAGTCCAACCTCTGACCTAACAGTAACAAGTCCTCCACTAAACCATATCCCTAAGCTCTACATCTAAACGTCTTTTAAAGACCTCCAGGGATGGTGACTCAGCCACTTCCCTGGGTAGCCCATTCCAATGCCTCACAACCCTTTCGGTAAAGAAGTTCTTCCTAACATCCAACCTAAACCTCCCCTGGCGCAACTTAAGCCCATTCCCCCTCGTCCTGTCACCAGGCACGTGGGAGAACAGGCCAACCCCCACCTCACTACAGCCTCCTTTAAGGTACCTGTAGAGAGCGATAAGGTCGCCCCCGAGCCTCCTTTTCTCCAGGCTGAACAAGCCCAGCTCCCTCAGCCGCTCCTCGTAGGACTTGTTCTCCAGGCCCCTCACCAGCTTCACTGCCCTTCTCTGGACCCGCTCAAGCACCTCGATGCCCTTCTTGTAGCGAGGGGCCCAAAACTGAACACACTACTCGAGGTGCAGCCTCACCAGAGCTGAGTACAGGGGGACAATCACTTCTCTAGCCCTGCTGGCCACACTGCTTCTTACACAAGCCAGGATGCTGTTGGCCTTCTTGGCCACCTGAGCACACTGCTGGCTCATATTCAGCCGACTGTCCACCATCACTCCCAGGTCCTTCTCTGCCTGGCAGCTCTCCAACCACTCATCTCCCAGCCTGTAGCTCTGCTTGGGGTTATTGCGCCTCAGGTACAGGACCCGGCACTTGGCCTTGCTGAACTTCATGCAGTTGACCTCAGCCCATCGGTGCAGCCTATCCAGATCCTCCTGCAGAGCCTTCCTACCCTCAAGCAGATCGACACATGCATCTAGCTTGGTGTCATCTGCGAACTTACTGAGGGTGCACTCAATGCCCTCATCCGGATCATTGATGAAGATATTAAAGAGGACCGGCCCCAGCACCGAGCCCTGGGGACGCCACTAGTGACCGGCCTCCAACAGGACTTGACTCCATTTACCACGACTCTTTGGGTGCGGCTATCCAGTCGCCCCAAGCGACTCTGCGCCCCAAGCGACTCTGCGCCCCAAGCGACTCTGCGCCCCAAGCGACTCTGCGCCCCAAGCGACTCTGCGCCCCAAGCGACTCTGCGCCCCAAGCGACTCTGCGCCCCAAGCGACTCTGCGCCCAAGCGACTCTGCCCCAAGCGACTCTGCGCCCCAAGCGACTCTGCGCCCCAAGCGACTCTGCGCCCAAGCGACTCTGCGCCCCAAGCGACTCTGCGCCCCAAGCGACTCTGCGCCCCAAGCGACTCTGCGCCCCAAGCGACTCTGCGCCCCAAGCGACTCTGGCGGGCCCCAAGCGACTCTGCGCCCCGGCAAGCGACTCTGCGCCCCAAGCGACTCTGCGCCCCAAGCGACTCTGCGCCCCAAGCGACTCTGCGCCCCAAGCGACTCTGCGCCCCAAGCGACTCTGCGCCCCAAGCGACTCTGCGCCCCAAGCGACTCTGCGCCCCAAGCGACTCTGCGCCCCAAGCGACTCTGCGCCCCAAGCGACTCTGCGCCCCAAGCGACTCTGCGCCCCAAGCGACTCTGCGCCCAAGCGACTCTGCGCCCCAAGCGACTCTGCGCCCCAAGCGACTCTGCGCCCCAAGCGACTCTGCGCCCCAGCGACTCTGCGCCCCAAGCGACTCTGCGCCCCAAGCGACTCTGCGCCCCAAGCGACTCTGCGCCCCAAGCGACTCTGCGCCCAGCGACTCTGCGCCCCAAGCGACTCTGCGCCCCAAGCGACTCTGCGCCCCAAGCGACTCTGCGCCCCAAGCGACTCTGCGCCCCAAGCGACTCGACTCTGCGCCCAAGCGACTCTGCGCCCCAAGCGACTCTGCGCCCCAAGCGACTCTGCGCCCCAAGCGACTCTGCGCCCCAAGCGACTCTGCGCCCCAAGCGACTCTGCGCCCCAAGCGACTCTGCGCCCCAAGCGACTCTGCGCCCCAAGCGACTCTGCGCCCCAAGCGACTCTGCGCCCCAAGCGACTCTGCGCCCCAAGCGACTCTGCGCCCCAAGCGACTCTGCGCCCCAAGCGACTCTGCGCCCCAGCGACTCTGCGCCCCAAGCGACTCTGCGCCCCAAGCGACTCTGCGCCCCAAGCGACTCTGCGCCCCAAGCGACTCTGCGCCCCAAGCGACTCTGCGCCCAAGCGACTCTGCGCCCCAAGCGACTCTGCGCCCCAAGCGACTCTGCGCCCAAGCGACTCTGCGCCCCAAGCGACTCTGCGCCCCAAGCGACTCTGCGCCCCAAGCGACTCTGCGCCCCAAGCGACTCTGCGCCCCAAGCGACTCTGCGCCCCAAGCGACTCTGCGCCCAAGCGACTCTGCGCCCCAAGCGACTCTGCGCCCCAAGCGACTCTGCGCCCCAAGCGACTCTGCGCCCCAAGCGACTCTGCGCCCCAAGCGACTCTGCGCCCAAGCGACTCTGCGCCCCAAGCGACTCTGACTCTGCGCCCCAAGCGACTCTGCGCCCCAAGCGACTCTGCGCCCCAAGCGAGCTCTGCGCCCCAAGCGACTCTGCGCCCCATCGGACTCTGCGCCCAAGCGACTCTGCGCCCCAAGCGACTCTGCGCCCCAAGCGACTCTGCGCCCCAAGCGACTCTGCGCCCCAAGCGACTCTGCGCCCCAAGCGACTCTGCGCCCCAAGCGACTCTGCGCCCCAAGCGACTCTGCGCCCCAAGCGACTCTGCGCCCCAAGCGACTCTGCGCCCCAAGCGACTCTGCGCCCCAAGCGACTCTGCGCCCAAGCGACTCTGCGCCCCAAGCGACTCTGCGCCCCAAGCGACTCTGCGCCCCAAGCGACTCTGCGCCCCAAGCGACTCTGCGCCCCAAGCGACTCTGCGCCCCAAGCGACTCTGCGCCCCAAGCGACTCTGCGCCCCAAGCGACTCTGCGCCCCAAGCGACTCTGCGCCCCAGCGACTCTGCGCCCCAAGCGACTCTGCGCCCCAAGCGACTCTGGCCCCAAGCGACTCTGCGCCCAAGCGACTCTGCGCCCCAAGCGACTCTGCGCCCCAAGCGACTCTGCGCCCAAGCGACTGCGCCCCAAGCGACTCTGCGCCCCAAGCGACTCTGCGCCCAAGCGACTCTGCGCCCCAAGCGACTCTGCGCCCCACAAGCGACTCTGCGCCCCAAGCGACTCTGCGCCCCAAGCGACTCTGCGCCCCAAGCGACTCTGCGCCCCAAGCGACTCTGCGCCCAAGCGACTCTGCGCCCCAAGCGACTCTGCGCCCCAAGCGACTCTGCGCCCCAAGCGACTCTGCGCCCCAAGCGACTCTGCGCCCCAAGCGACTCTGCGCCCCAAGCGACTCTGCGCCCCAAGCGACTCTGCGCCCCAAGCGACTCTGCGCCCCAAAGGCGACTCTGCGCCCCAAGCGACTCTGCGCCACTCTGCGCCCCAAGCGACTCTGCGCCCCAAGCGACTCTGCGCCCCAAGCGACTCTGCGCCCCAAGCGACTCTGCGCCCCAAGCGACTCTGCGCCCCAAGCGACTCTGCGCCCCAAGCGACTCTGCGCCCCAAGCGACTCTGCGCCCCAAGCGACTCTGCGCCCAAGCGACTCTGCGCCCCAAGCGACTCTGCGCCCCAAGCGACTCTGCGCCCCAAGCGACTCTGCGCCCAAGCGA
This sequence comes from Anas acuta, assembly GCF_963932015.1. NCBI lineage: Eukaryota > Metazoa > Chordata > Aves > Anseriformes > Anatidae > Anas > Anas acuta. The sequence goes on from NC_088980.1 coordinate 110,115,651, forward strand.
CTCTGCGCCCCAAGCGACTCTGCGCCCCAAGCGACTCTGCGCCCCAAGCGACTCTGCGCCCCAAGCGACTCTGCGCCCCAAGCGACTCTGCGCCCCAAGCGACTCTGCGCCCCAAGCGACTCTGCGCCCCAAGCGACTCTGCGCCCCAAGCGACTCTGCGCCCAAGCGACTCTGCGCCCCAAGCGACTCTGCGCCCCAAGCGACTCTGCGCCCCAAGCGACTCTGCGCCCCAAGCGACTCTGCGCCCCAAGCGACTCTGCGCCCCAAGCGACTCTGCGCCCCAAGCGACTCTGCGCCCCAAGCGACTCTGCGCCCCAAGCGACTCTGCGCCCCAAGCGACTCTGCGCCCCAAGCGACTCTGCGCCCCAAGCGACTCTGCGCCCCAAGCGACTCTGCGCCCCAGCGACTCTGCGCCCAAGCGACTCTGCGCCCCAAGCGACTCTGCGCCCCAAGCGACTCTGCGCCCCAAGCGACTCTGCGCCCCAAGCGACTCTGCGCCCCAAGCGACTCTGCGCCCCAAGCGACTCTGCGCCCCAAGCGACTCTGCGCCCCAAGCGACTCTGCGCCCCAAGCGACTCTGCGCCCCAAGCGACTCTGCGCCCCAAGCGACTCTGCGCCCCAAGCGACTCTGCGCCCCAAGCGACTCTGCGCCCCAAGCGACTCTGCGCCCCAAGCGACTCTGCGCCCAAGCGACTCTGCGCCCCAAGCGACTCTGCGCCCCAAGCGACTCTGCGCCCCAAGCGACTCTGCGCCCCAAGCGACTCTGCGCCCCAAGCGACTCTGCGCCCCAAGCGACTCTGCGCCCCAAGCGACTCTGCGCCCCAAGCGACTCTGCGCCCCAAGCGACTCTGCGCCCCAAGCGACTCTGCGCCCCAAGCGACTCTGCGCCCCAAGCGACTCTGCGCCCCAAGCGACTCTGCGCCCCAAGCGACTCTGCGCCCCAAGCGACTCTGCGCCCCAAGCGACTCTGCGCCCCAAGCGACTCTGCGCCCCAAGCGACTCTGCGCCCAGCGACTCTGCGCCCCAAGCGACTCTGCGCCCCAAGCGACTCTGCGCCCCAAGCGACTCTGCGCCCCAAGCGACTCTGCGCCCCAAGCGACTCTGCGCCCCAAGCGACTCTGCGCCCCAAGCGACTCTGCGCCCCAAGCGACTCTGCGCCCCAAGCGACTCTGCGCCCCAAGCGACTCTGCGCCCCAAGCGACTCTGCGCCCCAAGCGACTCTGCGCCCCAAGCGACTCTGCGCCCCAAGCGACTCTGCGCCCCAAGCGACTCTGCGCCCCAAGCGACTCTGCGCCCCAAGCGACTCTGCGCCCCAAGCGACTCTGCGCCCCAAGCGACTCTGCGCCCCAAGCGACTCTGCGCCCAAGCGACTCTGCGCCCCAAGCGACTCTGCGCCCCAAGCGACTCTGCGCCCCAAGCGACTCTGCGCCCCAAGCGACTCTGCGCCCCAAGCGACTCTGCGCCCCAAGCGACTCTGCGCCCCAAGCGACTCTGCGCCCCAAGCGACTCTGCGCCCCAAGCGACTCTGCGCCCCAAGCGACTCTGCGCCCCAAGCGACTCTGCGCCCCAAGCGACTCTGCGCCCCAAGCGACTCTGCGCCCCAAGCGACTCTGCGCCCCAAGCGACTCTGCGCCCCAAGCGACTCTGCGCCCCAAGCGACTCTGCGCCCCAAGCGACTCTGCGCCCCAAGCGACTCTGCGCCCCAAGCGACTCTGCGCCCCAAGCGACTCTGCGCCCCAAGCGACTCTGCGCCCCAAGCGACTCTGCGCCCCAAGCGACTCTGCGCCCCAAGCGACTCTGCGCCCCAAGCGACTCTGCGCCCCAAGCGACTCTGCGCCCCAAGCGACTCTGCGCCCCAAGCGACTCTGCGCCCAAGCGACTCTGCGCCCCAAGCGACTCTGCGCCCCAAGCGACTCTGCGCCCCAAGCGACTCTGCGCCCAAGCGACTCTGCGCCCCAAGCGACTCTGCGCCCCAAGCGACTCTGCGCCCCAAGCGACTCTGCGCCCAAGCGACTCTGCGCCCCAAGCGACTCTGCGCCCCAAGCGACTCTGCGCCCCAAGCGACTCTGCGCCCCAAGCGACTCTGCGCCCCAAGCGACTCTGCGCCCCAAGCGACTCTGCGCCCCAAGCGACTCTGCGCCCCAAGCGACTCTGCGCCCCAAGCGACTCTGCGCCCCAAGCGACTCTGCGCCCCAAGCGACTCTGCGCCCAAGCGACTCTGCGCCCCAAGCGACTCTGCGCCCCAAGCGACTCTGCGCCCCAAGCGACTCTGCGCCCCAAGCGACTCTGCGCCCCAAGCGACTCTGCGCCCAAGCGACTCTGCGCCCAAGCGACTCTGCGCCCCAAGCGACTCTGCGCCCAAGCGACTCTGCGCCCCAAGCGACTCTGCGCCCCAAGCGACTCTGCGCCCCAAGCGACTCTGCGCCCCAAGCGACTCTGCGCCCCAAGCGACTCTGCGCCCCAAGCGACTCTGCGCCCCAAGCGACTCTGCGCCCCAAGCGACTCTGCGCCCCAAGCGACTCTGCGCCCCAAGCGACTCTGCGCCCCAAGCGACTCTGCGCCCCAAGCGACTCTGCGCCCCAAGCGACTCTGCGCCCCAAGCGACTCTGCGCCCCAAGCGACTCTGCGCCCCAAGCGACTCTGCGCCCCAAGCGACTCTGCGCCCCAAGCGACTCTGCGCCCCAAGCGACTCTGCGCCCCAAGCGACTCTGCGCCCCAAGCGACTCTGCGCCCCAAGCGACTCTGCGCCCCAAGCGACTCTGCGCCCCAAGCGACTCTGCGCCCCAAGCGACTCTGCGCCCCAAGCGACTCTGCGCCCCAAGCGACTCTGCGCCCCAAGCGACTCTGCGCCCCAAGCGACTCTGCGCCCCAAGCGACTCTGCGCCCCAAGCGACTCTGCGCCCAAGCGACTCTGCGCCCCAAGCGACTCTGCGCCCCAAGCGACTCTGCGCCCCAAGCGACTCTGCGCCCCAAGCGACTCTGCGCCCCAAGCGACTCTGCGCCCCAAGCGACTCTGCGCCCCAAGCGACTCTGCGCCCCAAGCGACTCTGCGCCCCAAGCGACTCTGCGCCCCAAGCGACTCTGCGCCCCAAGCGACTCTGCGCCCCAAGCGACTCTGCGCCCCAAGCGACTCTGCGCCCCAAGCGACTCTGCGCCCCAAGCGACTCTGCGCCCAAGCGACTCTGCGCCCCAAGCGACTCTGCGCCCAAGCGACTCTGCGCCCCAAGCGACTCTGCGCCCAAGCGACTCTGCGCCCCAAGCGACTCTGCGCCCCAAGCGACTCTGCGCCCCAAGCGACTCTGCGCCCCAAGCGACTCTGCGCCCCAAGCGACTCTGCGCCCAAGCGACTCTGCGCCCCAAGCGACTCTGCGCCCCAAGCGACTCTGCGCCCAAGCGACTCTGCGCCCCAAGCGACTCTGCGCCCCAAGCGACTCTGCGCCCAAGCGACTCTGCGCCCCAAGCGACTCTGCGCCCCAAGCGACTCTGCGCCCCAAGCGACTCTGCGCCCCAAGCGACTCTGCGCCCCAAGCGACTCTGCGCCCCAAGCGACTCTGCGCCCCAAGCGACTCTGCGCCCCAAGCGACTCTGCGCCCCAAGCGACTCTGCGCCCCAAGCGACTCTGCGCCCCAAGCGACTCTGCGCCCCAAGCGACTCTGCGCCCCAAGCGACTCTGCGCCCCAAGCGACTCTGCGCCCCAAGCGACTCTGCGCCCCAAGCGACTCTGCGCCCCAAGCGACTCTGCGCCCAAGCGACTCTGCGCCCCAAGCGACTCTGCGCCCCAAGCGACTCTGCGCCCCAAGCGACTCTGCGCCCCAAGCGACTCTGCGCCCCAAGCGACTCTGCGCCCCAAGCGACTCTGCGCCCCAAGCGACTCTGCGCCCCAAGCGACTCTGCGCCCCAAGCGACTCTGCGCCCAAGCGACTCTGCGCCCCAAGCGACTCTGCGCCCCAAGCGACTCTGCGCCCCAAGCGACTCTGCGCCCCAAGCGACTCTGCGCCCCAAGCGACTCTGCGCCCCAAGCGACTCTGCGCCCCAAGCGACTCTGCGCCCCAAGCGACTCTGCGCCCCAAGCGACTCTGCGCCCCAAGCGACTCTGCGCCCCAAGCGACTCTGCGCCCCAAGCGACTCTGCGCCCCAAGCGACTCTGCGCCCCAAGCGACTCTGCGCCCCAAGCGACTCTGCGCCCCAAGCGACTCTGCGCCCCAAGCGACTCTGCGCCCCAAGCGACTCTGCGCCCCAAGCGACTCTGCGCCCCAAGCGACTCTGCGCCCCAAGCGACTCTGCGCCCCAAGCGACTCTGCGCCCCAAGCGACTCTGCGCCCCAAGCGACTCTGCGCCCCAAGCGACTCTGCGCCCCAAGCGACTCTGCGCCCCAAGCGACTCTGCGCCCCAAGCGACTCTGCGCCCCAAGCGACTCTGCGCCCCAAGCGACTCTGCGCCCCAAGCGACTCTGCGCCCAAGCGACTCTGCGCCCCAAGCGACTCTGCGCCCCAAGCGACTCTGCGCCCCAAGCGACTCTGCGCCCCAAGCGACTCTGCGCCCCAAGCGACTCTGCGCCCCAAGCGACTCTGCGCCCCAAGCGACTCTGCGCCCCAAGCGACTCTGCGCCCCAAGCGACTCTGCGCCCCAAGCGACTCTGCGCCCCAAGCGACTCTGCGCCCCAAGCGACTCTGCGCCCCAAGCGACTCTGCGCCCCAAGCGACTCTGCGCCCCAAGCGACTCTGCGCCCCAAGCGACTCTGCGCCCCAAGCGACTCTGCGCCCCAAGCGACTCTGCGCCCCAAGCGACTCTGCGCCCCAAGCGACTCTGCGCCCCAAGCGACTCTGCGCCCCAAGCGACTCTGCGCCCCAAGCGACTCTGCGCCCCAAGCGACTCTGCGCCCCAAGCGACTCTGCGCCCCAAGCGACTCTGCGCCCCAAGCGACTCTGCGCCCCAAGCGACTCTGCGCCCCAAGCGACTCTGCGCCCCAAGCGACTCTGCGCCCCAAGCGACTCTGCGCCCCAAGCGACTCTGCGCCCCAAGCGACTCTGCGCCCCAAGCGACTCTGCGCCCCAAGCGACTCTGCGCCCCAAGCGACTCAACTCTGCGCCCCAAGCGACTCTGCGCCCCAAGCGACTCTGCGCCCCAAGCGACTCTGCGCCCCAAGCGACTCTGCGCCCAAGCGACTCTGCGCCCAAGCGACTCTGCGCCCAAGCGACTCTGCGCCCAAGCGACTCTGCGCCCCAAGCGACTCTGCGCCCCAAGCGACTCTGCGCCCCAAGCGACTCTGCGCCCCAAGCGACTCTGCGCCCCAAGCGACTCTGCGCCCAAGCGACTCTGCGCCCCAAGCGACTCTGCGCCCCAAGCGACTCTGCGCCCCAAGCGACTCTGCGCCCCAAGCGACTCTGCGCCCCAAGCGACTCTGCGCCCCAAGCGACTCTGCGCCCCAAGCCGACTCTGCGCCCCAAGCGACTCCGCCCCAAGCGACTCTGCGCCCCAAGCGACTCTGCGCCCCAAGCGACTCTGCGCCCCAAGCGACTCTGCGCCCCAAGCGACCTCTGCGCCCCAAGCGACTCTGCGCCCCAAGCGACGGCAGGTCTGCGCCCCAAGCGACTCTGCGCCCCAAGCGACTCTGCGCCCCAAGCGACTCTGCGCCCCAAGCGACTCTGCGCCCCAAGCGACTCTGCGCCCCAAGCGACTCTGCGCCCCAAGCGACTCTGCGCCCCAAGCGACTCTGCGCCCCAAGCGACTCTGCGCCCCAAGCGACTCTGCGCCCCCAAGCGACTCTGCGCCCCAAGCGACTCTGCGCCCCAAGCGACTCTGCGCCCCAAGCGACTCTGCGCCCAAGCGACTCTGCGCCCCAAGCGACTCTGCGCCCCAAGCGACTCTGCGCCCCAAGCGACTCTGCGCCCCAAGCGACTCTGCGCCCCAAGCGACTCTGCGCCCCAAGCGACTCTGCGCCCCAAGCGACTCTGCGCCCCAAGCGACTCTGCGCCCCAAGCGACTCTGCGCCCCAAGCGACTCTGCGCCCCAAGCGACTCTGCGCCCCAAGCGACTCTGCGCCCCAAGCGACTCTGCGCCCCAAGCGACTCTGCGCCCAAGCGACTCTGCGCCCCAAGCGACTCTGCGCCCCAAGCGACTCTGCGCCCCAAGCGACTCTGCGCCCCAAGCGACTCTGCGCCCCAAGCGACTCTGCGCCCCAAGCGACTCTGCGCCCCAAGCGACTCTGCGCCCCAAGCGACTCTGCGCCCCAAGCGACTCTGCGCCCCAAGCGACTCTGCGCCCCAAGCGACTCTGCGCCCCAAGCGACTCTGCGCCCCAAGCGACTCTGCGCCCCAAGCGACTCTGCGCCCCAAGCGACTCTGCGCCCCAAGCGACTCTGCGCCCAAGCGACTCTGCGCCCCAAGCGACTCTGCGCCCCAAGCGACTCTGCGCCCCAAGCGACTCTGCGCCCCAAGCGACTCTGCGCCCCAAGCGACTCTGCGCCCCAAGCGACTCTGCGCCCCCAAGCGACTCTGCGCCCAAGCGACTCTGCGCCCCAAGCGACTCTGCGCCCAGCGACTCTGCGCCCCAAGCGACTCTGCGCCCCAAGCGACTCTGCGCCCCAAGCGACTCTGCGCCCCAGCGACTCTGCGCCCAAGCGACTCTGCGCCCCAAGCGACTCTGCGCCCCAAGCGACTCTGCGCCCCAAGCGACTCTGCGCCCCAAGCGACTCTGCGCCCCAAGCGACTCTGCGCCCCAAGCGACTCTGCGCCCCAAGCGACTCTGCGCCCCAAGCGACTCTGCGCCCCAAGCGACTCTGCGCCCCAAGCGACTCTGCGCCCCAAGCGACTCTGCGCACCAAGCGACTCTGCGCCCAAGCGACTCTGCGCCCCAAGCGACTCTGCGCCCCAAGCGACTCTGCGCCCCAAGCGACTCTGCGCCCCAAGCGACTCTGCGCCCAAGCGACTCTGCGCCCCCAAGCGACTCTGCGCCCCAAGCGACTCTGCGCCCCAAGCGACTCTGCGCCCCAAGCGACTCTGCGCCCCAAGCGACTCTGCGCCCCAAGCGACTCTGCGCCCCAAGCGACTCTGCGCCCCAAGCGACTCTGCGCCCCAAGCGACTCTGCGCCCCAAGCGACTCTGCGCCCCAAGCGACTCTGCGCCCAAGCGACTCTGCGCCCCAAGCGACTCTGCGC